>NC_064851.1:165919613-166157113 GCF_024139225.1 Suncus etruscus | reverse complement strand
TTGAATGCCAGTAGGGCCTAGCCAAAGTCAACAGAACTCTGATGTTGGCATTTGGCAGCCTTTACCTCCAAGAAATCTGACACAGTGAAACCAGCAGGAGGAAATCAAACTGGCCAAGAGAAAGGAATCATGGATGTAGATAGAGAATGAGAGTAGGTCGAGCCACACACTGTGCTTTTTCCCCGTTTTCTCTTCTTGGTTCTTGGACTAGAACCCAAGTGTGCAAAACAAAGCATGTGCTTCCTCTTCCTCTTAAAATCCCCTTCCACTCCCCCAAACGAGTTTTGACTTGACCATGTGGAGACTCTGGTTCTTTGTAAGAAAACGGACCAACTGGCAGCACACATTCCTGCTCTTGCATTTCTGTAAATACATGCATGCCTGTGTCTGCATTCCTATGAGGACCCTCATTTTTGTGTGGGCAGCCACAGGCCGCGTTTCTGAGGTCCACACATAGCATAGTAACAGAACAGCTGCTTTGCAGAGTTGCCTTTTTGGTTCACTTATGCTGCTGGTGGATTTCTGTGATTCTTATTTGAGAAACAGTTGTCTCTTCCTTCCTACCCTGTCACCCTCCTAAAGTGCTACAGCTTGTTATGTGGTCCACCCAGGCCTGTCTCCTCAAGCCTGTCTTAGGACTCTGAGCTTTCCAGGTTAGAGTACAAGTGGATGTGTGGCCACAACCCATAGTCCAAGAAATGGCTCCGAACCAAGCCAAGTGATATGATAAATGAAACTTCAGTGATTTTTCTGATATTCATGCATAACACCCTCTTGTACTCCTCAGTCACTCACATACTCTGCTCTCCTCCCTCCTTCCCATTCCATACACACACACACACACACACACACACACACACACACACACACGCGCGCGCGCGCGCGCAGAGTCATACAACCACAATCTCACAATCACATGCACTACTTTTCCTAGTTTAGTTCTCTAGAAGATTTGATTCCTGTCTGGTTGTCCTACGTAACTTAGTAGGGTAGGGGTAGGTATTTATTACCTCTACAGGGTGGAAACACCCTGTGATTAGAAACTGAAACTCAAAGAGGAAACTTGTTGTTTTTGTTAGTTTGCTTTGGGTTTTGGGCCACACTTGGTGGCACTCAGGGGTTACTTCTGGTTCTCCTGGCAGGCTCAGGGAACCATGTGGGCTGCCAGGTGTGTCCTGGGTTGCTGAGTTCAAGGCAAATACCTTACCGTTGTGCTATTGCTCCTGCTCCGAGGAAACGCTTTTTTTTTTTTTAAATCAAGTCCTTTCCAAGATGTTTGAAGCAGGCCTTCTAGATGTAGAGCTTTGGCATGTGGAGAGTTTCCAGCTCTGGTCAATCTAGATTCTGAGCCCCTTAAATTTTTACTGCAAATGAATCTCTTTATTGGAAAAAGCTCTCTATGGCAGGGTAAAATCTTATAATTAGAGTACTTGGGCTTCTTCTATGAGAAAAGAAAGTGTGATCTCTCTCTCTCTCTCTCTCTCTCTCTCTCTCTCTCTCTCTCTCTCTCTCTCTCTCTCTCTCTCCTCTCCCTACCCTACTTTTCTACAGTGGCTCTAGAAGCCACATTATATACATTGTCCATATATAAGTAAAGAAGTCTATTCTTTTACTCTACCAATCAGGCTGATGTTGTTTTGATGGCTGGACCAACCTAAGAAGAACCTATTAAGGAAGGGAAATGTGAGGGAGAATTCCACTCTGTCCTTATCAAGGTAATGGGTGTGTATTGTCTTGGGTGGAATGTCTTAGCCAAAGATTTGGTTCATGGCTGGATATTTAGAACTTTTGGCTCAGGGATATAGCGGGGTTGGAGAGAGCAGTTAGGTTTTCCAAGGCCTCTGACATGCTGCCACAATGACTCAATGGTTCATGATTATTAGTGTCCGCATGGTCAGGATCTGCCTGATCGAAGAGAGTTATGCTGTTTTGCAACTACATAGAGAGAATCAGCACAAATACTCAGAAGCCTGTTAGGCACCTCATTGCAGCAGAGACTGATAAAGGAGCTTTGCAGAATGAAACCATCTACACAAAATGTTCACCTTTCCTTCATAGGAGAGCTATTTTAGGATGTTATCATAATGGGGTACTAACTTGCTTTATGGCATTTGCCTGAATATTTTTTATTATCTTTGCCAGAGTAGGTAGCTGTCTTTACCAATAAATCTTACTAAGTTTGCCACTTTTGAAGAGTTGAGTGGTTCAGAGCAGAGCTGTTTGATAAACTGGGTGTTTTTGTGGGGCACAGGGGATTTCAAATGTCTGCTCTCTCTTAAACACCTTCAGAGCAATACTTGCTAAAAATCATATTTAGTATTCTGTCTCAGCTTCCTTACAGTAAGAAAGTCTTCCAAAGATCTAATTAATATCTATTTTCTCGAACAGTTTAACTCTATTGAATATGGTGATAGAAATCCTTTCTACAAGGTTAGAAAGATAGTACAGTCGATAAGGCATTTGCCTTGCAGGACCCAACCCCAGCATGACTTAGAGTTCCCTGAACCCCACCAGGAGTGATCTCTGAGTACATAACCCAGTTCTGGGCATGGCCCCCAAAACAGAAATAAAAATAAAAGCATCATTTCTTTTATAGAGAGAGGGAGACCATTATGTTTACAGAGTCTATTTTTTTTGTTTGTTTGTTTTTGGGCCATACCCAGCGGTGCTCAGGGGTTACTCCTGGCTCTGCACTCAGAAATTGCTTCTGACAGGCATGGGGGATCATATGGGATGCTGGAAATTGAACCTAGGTCAGTCCCGGGTCTGCGATATGCAAGGCAAATGCCCTACCACTGTGCTATCTCTCTGGCCCCCATTTACAGAGTCTTGAATAAGACACCGAGCCTTCTGAGAATTTTCTACTCTTGATAGCCAGGCAAGCCTTTCCCTGAGAATCTTTGGGGTTTGGTGTGTCTGTGACATTGGAAGAAGTAACAGCCACTAAGGTTTGATAGACAATAAAGATGCCCCACGAACCTCTCAACATCTCTGGCCCTGGTAGACTTGAGAATTAATTTGATTTAATTTTCTCTTTTCAATTTTTAAGGTTTCCCCCATTTAAATCTGCCTATGCAAAGAGGAACAATGCCACATGATACTACTGGTGTATATGGGAGTAAAAATAACAAGCTAAACAATTTCTATAACCTGGTTCTAACACGAACTCAGAACACTAGAGAAACTTGTCTACTAGAATTTCCTACTAAATAGATCCCCCAAATGGGGGAAATTGCTGCTACATAAGAACATTGGCAGTAATGGTTATGCCTATTAAGGAAATAAATCTAAAGAAATATTTAAAGGAGATTATACATGTATGGGGGAAGGGATAAAATCTGAAGCACAGCTTCAGCCTGTGATTTGGTCTTGTGGAGTCAAAAAAAGGCTCCCAGCAGTCGCATATCAGGAAATGTCCTCGAGCTGGGGGCTTCTCAGAAACAGGATCTAGTAGCAAGCAACAGTCCACAGCAAAGGAAGGTGGGGGTAAAAGGGCCACCAAGAGCAAATCAACAGCAGTGGCAGTGGCAGCTTCTTCTCAGGCTGAGGTTCTATCTTTTCACTTTGGGAGCTGGTTGGCAGCTAGCTGGCGGGGGGGGGGGGGATGTTCCTCTTCCTGAGGAGTTAAGAACTGAAGGTTAAAAGGGATAAATGAGGGAAAATAACAGATGGGGGGGGGTGAGAGAGTGAAGGGCTAGAAAAGAATTTGTAAGATGGTAAGCAAAGGGGGGAAAGGAGGGGTTATATATAACAGGGAAAAAGGCAGTATACAACATAGACAGACATTATGTATATTACAGATGGATATTAGACAGACATTGAGGTGGCCAACACGTACAATCATGAGCACACATAGACAGACATTAAGGGTCGATAATGGTTACAGTTGAAAAGCTGACCCAGGTGAAATGGGACAGAAAGCTTAAAATTATAAAGCTGGCAAGTCAGATGGAAAGTTTTCCATTTTCTAGGCCACTCAAGATTGGTGAGGGTAAACTTTTACTAAAGAAAGGTTTGTGGGATAGATTAGGTATAGAGCATTCTTAAAAACAATCATAATTTTTAAGGCTAGAAAACTCAGTAATTATGGTAATGAGCACTGTAAAAGCAGCCCATACCATGAAATATTGTCTAATGAGTTTTGAGCTTCCAGTTTCCTTCCCTAAAAGTAATCTAAAATTATGGGCATTATGGTAAATGATAAAGTACCTACAATTGAAAACAGTTTTCAATAACATATTCAATGAATGAGTTCTGAAGAATAGTTCATGGCATGCAGTTGCATATTCTATTGCTACTTGTGGTCATATATTTTAGATTATATTATCAGGCAATATCAAGTAGAAAATGAATAGATTAGAATTTTTATTGTGACACTATCATAACAAGCCCTATCTTCTGAGTCTAATATATTATAGCATTGCAATGTGGAACTGGGGTGACCAACCTCTGTCTCCAAGCACCACTGTGGACAAAAGATCAACGAGCTATTATAGACATAGTAAAATTGACATTAAAACTACTCGTAGCAAGCATTATAGTGGGAGCCCATGGCTTTCTAACACATTCTGTACCTATTTCTGTGACTAAAAGCATTTGAACATTATTATAGACATCTATAAAGAGCAGTTGATTGGATACCTGCTCAATCTAAACAGCCGTATCTGTTCTTAAAGGGAAAGCTTAATCCATTGACATTTAAGAAAATTATTGACAGAAAGAAAGGGCTGCTGTGTCATTATATTGTGTAGGGTTGTTGTTGTTGTTACAATTGGGGATTCGGTTTGTGTAATTATTCTTTGAATAGCTCACTTGGGGTCGATTTGGATAGTGCAAATATTGCGAGTTCTTTCTTGTCTGAGAAAGTTTTTTAACCCTCACTTCCATGTAATGAGAGTTTTGCTGGATAGTGAACTCTAGGTTGAAAGTTTCTTTCACTTAGTAATTTGAATATGTCATTCCACTCTTTTCTTGCCTGGATTGTTTTAAATGGAAAATCTGGTTTGATACTTATGTTGTTTCCTTTATACTTGAGGGTTTCTTTTTCTTTCTTTCTTTTTTTTTCCTCCCTTACTGCTTTCAAGAATTGATCTTTCTCTGGTTTTTGCCATTTGGATGACTAAATGTATTCGTGTTGTTCTGTTATGGTCTATTTTGTTTGACCCTCTTTTTGCCTCTTGGATTTGTAGAGAAACCTCTTTCCTAAGGGTGGGGAAGTTCTCTGCTATTAACTCCCTCACTAGGTGTTCTTCCCCTTTCTCATTATTTTTTTTGGTTTTTCGGGCCACACCTGTTTGATGTTTAGGGGTTACTCCTGGCTAAGCACTCAGAAATTGTCCCTGGCTTGAGGGAACCATATGGGACACCGGGGGATTGAACCTCGGTCCTTCTTTGGCTAGCGCTTGCAAGGCAGACACCTTACCTCTAGTGCCACCTCGCCGCTCCCCCCCTTTCTCATTTTCTCATTTCCCATTTTCCTTCCCGGAACTACAATAATTTGGAGATTATTTCTCTTGTCTTTGTTCATTAAGTACCTTACATTTTGTTCCAGAGTTTTGTCTCTCCTTTCTTTTTTGACTCCTTTATCATTGCTGGCTTGTAATTTGTCTTCAAGTTCATCTATGGATTCTCCACCTGGGTAATTCTATTATCATGGCTTGCTAACATGTTTTTTTAGTTTCTTCAGTTCCATTTGTATGAATTCTCTCATCTTCTGAAAGAGTTTTTCATTGAGATTGTTGAATTGTTCTTCTATATATTTCTTAATTTTGCAGGCTAGTGACTCCTTGATTTTCATTGCTAAGCCATTATGTGTTGATTTTAGGTCTTTATCTATAAGATTCAGGTATTTGGATGGACTTGGAGATTTGCCAGGATTTTTTTCCTTATTACCCACTGTAGATTTCTTCTTTAGCTTCCTCGTTGATCTATGCATTTAGTGGTTTTTAGAGATCCCAGTCTTTTGCTCAGAGGTGTTTGAGTTTCTCTAGAAAAGCACCTTGTAACTCGAAATGAAACCAGGGTGACCACCTTCAAACCTGAGTTATTTACAGTTCAGAGTTCTGATTTGCAAGCCAATGAAAAGGGAGCTCTGGCTAGCAAAGGGATCCTGCTTCCTGCTGGGATGTTGTTTGATGAGGCTATAGAGGAGGGCTGCTTCGGCCTCCCCCACCTCCATTCACTTTGGTGTGGCAAAAAACTCCAAAATTTAAGTGGGAAGATGTGGTCTTGCCATAAACAGACCATTGCTATTTCAGCATAGGAAAGGCTCTGGGAGGAATAATTTGAAAAGTGCCAGCTACTAGAAAGCCACTACCCGAGTTCTCTCTGTAATTAAATGCATTCCTTGTAACAGTGAAGTCCTTGGAAGGAAACCTATAACACTCCCACCCCCACAGGAACCAACTTCCTTTGAGTGTTAACAATCAGATCAGTATGGGAGAATGACACTGATTACAGCATCCACTTCCCCCATTTTGCTTCTTATTGGAAGGGTAATTATGTTTAAGGAGCTTATAGTACTTGAGAACTGGTGGGTGTCAGACTCAACCGTGGGTTCAAGATTGTGGATGTGCTTGCTGACTTTGCCTCTCTTGTGTTTGCATAGGACAAACTATGGCAGACTTTTGTAGTATGGAAAGTGCTGCCTAGGTGATGGGTGATCCTGAGAACTCCTGAGAACACTCCCCTCCCCTACCCCATTTCCCATATCTTCTTCTGTGGTTCAGAAGATGCCTATTTTACTCAACACTGAATGGTTAATTCAGCTGGACTAATTTATAAGGAAAGCGGACAATGGTACTAGGAGGGACCCAGGCATAGGGCTTTTTAGTATATTAGTTTGATGGTTTGAGTCATGGAAAATCTTTGAAATAACTATCTGTCTCCAGAGCCTGTGTGATGGCCATTGGAGATGTCTGTCCAGACAGCCTATGCATTGTTCTCTCCCCCTTGTGAATGACTCCTGGTTTCACACTCAACATTCAAGGAATGAAAATATTCTTTTGTATTCAGAAACAGACAAGGCAAAGTCTGAGGGGCATGAAAGGCTATATCAAGTATGTACATGGAGGACAAGATGGAGTCTTAAATGTTCGATCATATACATTTTTTTTCTTTGAGACTGTAGGTTTGTAGGGTTCCAGAGGACCACACAACTGGGATAAAGTTTAAGTCTTGAATTCGCCTGCCAACAAGAATCCCCAGCCTGACCAGCCAGGGCTATTCCCCCTCTCCCCCAAGGAGATGAGTCCCGCCCAATGTCATGAAGATTATATAGGGAAGGGACATAGGGAGGTTCCGGCTTTCTGATGATCCTTAAAATGATTGGCTCTTGTCTAGGGGTACCTTCCTACTGCTCCCTTGTCCTTCCCTGATAAGCAATCTGGTATGACCAGGTAGATTGCAGTGGGGTCTATGGAAATAGGCTTGTGAAGCCCTAGCATGTGGCCTACAGCATGTGGTTCTTACAAAACGGTGTCTCTCCCTGCTCAGAACCTAAGAAGCCTGCCATGTGGCTTTGTTGAGACCTGAATTCTGAATAAGGAGGGACGCCATTTTGTAAAAGTCATATGGCAGGCTTCTTCTTTGGGTTCTGAGCAGGGAGAAACCCCATTTTGTAAGGACCACATGGTGTGAGCCTATTTCCATAAAACCCGCCTCAGTCTACCTGGCCATATAGGTAGCCTATCAGGGACGGACAAGGGAACAATAAGAAGGTACCCCTGGGCCCGGAGAGATAGCACAGCGGCGTTTGCCTTGCAAGGAGCCGATCAGGACCAAAGGTGGTTGGTTCGAATCCCAGTGTCCCATATGGTCCCCCGTGCCTGCCAGGACCTATTTCTGAGCAGACAGCCAGGAGTATCCCCTGAGCACCGCCGGGTGTGGCCTAAAAACAAAAACAAAAACAAAAAAAAAAAAAGAAAAAAAATAGAAGGTACCCCTACACAAAAGCCAATTATTCTAAAGATCATCAGAAAGCTAGAACCTCCCTATATCCCTATTCTATATAATCCCATTCACGACCTTGGATGGGGTCTTTCACCCCTCGTGGGAGAGAACAAACCTTGACCTGTCAGTTAGGAGCTGTTGGCAGGTGGAATAAAGCTTAAACTTTATTCCAATTTGTGTGGTCTCGTCCTTCGATTTCTGGACAGCTTTTAAAAAAATGGCATCCCTCTTTGTTCGGAATTCAGGTCCCAACAGGTTTTTATTTTTCTCCTTTTATTTAAACACTATGATTACAAAGTTTTCATGATTGAATTTCAGTCTTATAGTGTATACCACCCCTTTACCCATAAACATTTCCCGCCACCAATGTTCCTAGTTTCTTTCATACTCTTCTATCTGCTTGCTTCTGTGGCAGTCATTTTACTCCTCTCACTTCCTATTTTTTTCTTTTAGACACAGTGGTTTGCATTATTGTTAATTAAGAGGTATCATGCATATCATTTTACCTTCATTGGACACCCAGTTATTATCCAGAATATCAATTGCAAGTATCATTGTAACAATGGTCCTTTCTCTACCCTAACTGCACTGCTCCACTATTTGTGGCAAGGTTCCTACCAATGACTGGTCCTTTTGGACCTCATCCCTATCGTCATTAAATATTATTATGCCCTCTGACTAATTTCACTGAGCATAAAACTCTCTATATCCATCCATTTATAAGCGAATTCCATGACTTCATTTTTTCTAACAGCCATATTACATTGTGGTGATGCACTGTGGGTCCCTAGGTTCTGAATGGGGGGGGCACCATTATGTTTAGGACCACATGTTGTAGACATCTTAAGCTTCACTTTCTCAAGCTTAAATTTCCATTAACACTGCCCCTAGATGCCTGGCCATACCAGGTAGCCTATCCGAAAAGGACACGAGGGAGTGGAACGTTAGAAAGGTACCCTAGACAACAGCCATTTATCTTAAAGATCATCATCAGAAGCTAGACCCTTCTCATTTCCTCCCTATATAAAGTGGCTTGTGACCTTGGCATCTGTCGCCTCCTCTGGGAGAGAACCCTGGCTAGCCAGTTTGGGGCTTGTGGCTGATGAAATAAAGTCTTGCTTTGCTTTAATTAAATTGTGCAGTATCCTACTTTGACTATGGACTCTAACAGTACCACAATTTCTTTAGCTACTCATTTGTTCTTCGGAACTTGGGTTGTTACAGATTCTGTCCATTGTGACTAGTGCTTCAATGAACATAGGAGTGAAAAGGGTTTTATGTATTGTGTTTTTTTTCTAGGAGTGGTAATTATATTCCTAGGAGTGGTAATCCTGAATTATATGGGAGATCAATCTCTAGATTTTTGAAAAATATCCATATTGTTTTCCAAAAAGGCTGGACTAATCATCATCTTACTAGCAATGAATGAGAGTTCATTTCTCCCCACATCCATGCCAGCAGTAGTTGGTCTTGTTCTTTGTGATGTGTGTCAGTTTCTGTGGTGTGCAATGGTATCTCATTGTTATTTTGTTTTGCATCTCCCTGATAATTAGTGATCACATGTGTTGCCCCATTTATTGGATCCCGTTTACTACTTTGTTGATTGTTTGTGTATCTGCAAAGAGCTCCCAGAATGAGAAATTGATTCCCATCCTCTTGTCCCCTGTTGGGGGGAGATCTTGGTAATATTTATCCACAGCAAATAATCCACACAGACAGGAGGGTTAAGGGGTAAAAGGTTGGGCGAAGAGAGTCCTTTATCAGCCTGCTGCTAGCTCTAAAACACACCTTGAGCCAGATAGCCAACTTTGGCCTAAGACCCTGAACACCTTGCTCCCAAACTATTTATTCAGTTCTCAACAGTGCCTCCACCTAGAAGGCCAAGGTGGGATAACAGGCAAAGAATAATCTTATGGAAATATTTTAATATACAACAACATGTACTTTTGAGAGAGAGAAATGTAATATTAGCCTAAAAATTTAGAAGGCAATGAAAAGGTAAAATTTGCTTATTAGAAAGCAATAATTTGCAATTTAGTATATATGCAATCTGGTAGAAAATCTAAAAGTGTCACCAAAATGAATAAAATTGAAGCCTTTTATGGGAAGTAAAGAGGAGGCTGTTATGTGGCTTAAGAAAATGGATTAGTTTAACAAGCTTATATATTTGCTTCTACACATTTGTAGCTGATTTTCTGGGAGGAATTAAAAGTATTGGACCTGTTATGTCCCGTGGCTGTGATTCCTTACTACTCATCAAGTTCCTTGATCTGGATGACTTCTCAAGCAATTGCTTGCTTGATAGTTTATTAAAACAACTGCTTGTTCCAGCAAAAGGCCTCTGGCTCAGTTCAAAGACCTTTGACCTAGTTCAATTTATGCAAGTTCTCTACTGTGGCTCCCCACTTCCATTTTACAGAGCTTTACAGATAATATCTTTTTTCTATGACTGGCTCTTGGTAGTGATAATGATTGTGGGTATATGTATAAGAATTAAGTAGAATGAGAAAAAGGGTCAGCTAATAAGATGACTGAAGTAGGGAAAGGAACCTTATATAAAATATCTTTACTTGTTCACCCCATGAGGTTAAGGGGAGAAACCCTTGTTCAAGAAGAAGAATGTATTGTCATTAATTGACTCCCAGGTAGGAACTCAAACAACATTTTATTTGTGAATCACTTGTGGCTGGAGTAAAGTTGTCTGTGTAGGGTTCCAGAGTAGAAGGAAGAAACTACACAACTGGAAAAAAGTTTATTACTTTAATCCGTCTGCCAACAAGATCCCCCAGCCTGGCCAGTCAGGGAAATGAGCTCTGCCCAAGGTCATGATGAAAATTATATAGGGAAGGGATCTAGGGAGGTTCCAGCTTTCTGATAATCCTTAAAATGATTGGCCCTTGTTTAGGTTACCTTCCAACCGCTCCCTTGTCCTTCCCTAATAGGCTACTTAATATAGCCAGGTAGATTTTGTCGGGGTCTATGGAAATAGGCTTGTGAAGCCTCAGCATGTGACTCACACTATGTGGTCCTTACAAAATGGTGTTTTCCCTTGCTCAGAACCTAAGAAGAAGCCTGCCTTATGGTTTTTATAAAATGGCGACCTGTTGAATCCAGCATGGGGCTTGATGGAGGTGGGTGATGGAGGGTGAGAGGCCTTTCTCCTCAAGCCCAGGTTTTAGGGTGGTGGCAGGGAGAAAATTCACAGGCAGTCAGGTTTCAGGAGACATCAGCTTTATTCAGGACTCTAACTACCACATGTGTGGCCTATCATAACCTTTCAAGCCATCTCCATTATTGGCCCTTTCATCTTACCATGTTTCAGCCATCACCTCTCCTCCTGCTCCCTCCTTCCTTGCTGAATCCTTCCAATCTTCCAATCAATCCTCCCTCCTGCCCCTGAGGCAAACCTTTTTGTTACCGACCAAAGACCCCATTCAGAAATGAGCTGGTCTTACAAGCAGGTAAGGATACAAAGGAAGAATGGGGGATGGGGGTAACAGTGTCCCTCCTTGTTCAGAATTCAAGTCCCAACAACCTAGATGGCCAGAAAGCCAAGTATTTTAAGTGAAGATATAACTTATAACAGTATGGCTAAATCTGAAAATTCAAGTATTATTATAAAATGAGCAGGTAGTACTATAAGGTGATCAGGTAGTACTGTAGTGTAAAATGACACTTATCTAAGCTCCAGGCAAAAATACTTTTATGCATGTGCTAAAGGATTTAAATACCAATATGGAAATTTTTAGAGATTCAGTTTTATAATCTAAGTTATGGCATCCACAAAGAGAACAGGTAGGCTGAAAACAGAAAAAGAGTATTGAAAGAATATTGAGAAATGCAAGGCGATCTGTCATGCCTTGACATAAGGCACCTCTGTTTAAATGGAATTCAGCAAACCCACTAGATACAATCTTCGGATTTTCCTAGCCAGGATGACTAGAATCACCCCACAGTTTCCTCAAAAGGTCTGCTGAGAGCTCTTGCCCTAATTGGATAGTTGAGGAATTCCCAAAGTGATATTTCTGAAATTAATGCCTTGGTATTGCCATCACATGTCCCTTCATTTATTTGGCTTTAATATTATTTCTCCCTTGTAAATTTGAAGGCCAAGATTGAGCCTCTATCAAATTCCTTTTCCCAGAGAAATTTCCGCACCAAATAGTAAGTCAGGCTTGGTCTCTTTCTGTCAGCCTGTTTACTTAGCATGTCTTCTCTCCTTGTCTTTGAACACCATAGCAGGATGGCTTTGCCTCAGGGACTTTCCCTGTCATTTTAATACCTGCTAATGAACAGGTTTGTCCAATGTAGAATTAGGCTACAGAATTTACTAGATATAATTCTGTATCCCTTTCATATACATTTTATCTCTTTCTATAACCAAACCATAGGAAGTTGGTCTTCCCTAGCTATAAAATTATTCCTTAGATTAAGGATACTTGTTATTAGGAAGGAAACCAGAATTCTTGCAATCCCTTAATTTACATCAGTAATGACACTTAGGGCCAGGAATTACTTTGATATGCAAGAAATTAGTCTTCCTTTTATCCTTTGGCTCCTAACTGAACTCTATTCTATTCTAAGATTACAAACCACCTAAAGCCATGTGTATATATACTGACAGTATGGAAGAACAAAATTGTCTCATGTCTATACCAGAAGACGTGGGTCCCCATATACAATATTTGTGTGTGGTTATCATTTATTTCATATTTTGCCACCCATGCAACCCATGGAAGTGGATTCATTGAAATCCCACTGGCACTGTAAGACATAAGCCGCCCACATCAGGGATCAATTGTTTTCTAGGTTTATATGGGAATTCCTATTTAATATTATCTTGCTATTCTCTCTGGGAAACTTCTAGACTTTATAGTCATTTATTTTTAAGTAATTGCCCCAAGAGCTTTGTTCAACATTGCAATTTTGCTCTTTTGCAAGAGCAAAAATCTGGCCATGGCAGTAGTTCCCTCTTATAGGCTAGTGAGGCTGCTGGTTGGTTTGCTTCAAACCACTCAACTCACTCAATCCCTGCAGCAAACCTTCTGACCCTCATCAGACACAGGAAGATCACTGAGTAAGTGAGTTTGATGTGTGAGGTAAGAGGTGAAGGCCAGTTTCAAACCATAGGATTCCTGAAAACATGCACACCATGGCTTGCTTCCTAGTAACTTCATTCTCTAGAGCTGTGTTTTGCAATAAGAAATTAACATAAGATATGGAGGAAATTAAAAAAATGGTTGCTAGTTACATTTAAAATATAAATAAGCTAGTGATATTATATTTTGGCAGTGATGCTTTTCTATTAAGATAGTTTAGATATACAAAAAGTTGTGAAGAGGTTACAATAGATGCCTATTTTCCTCATCTCTCTCTACAAGAGTATTAATAGACTATCTTCAAGTCACTTATTTGTCACAACAAAGCAATGATGCAGGATTATTCATGGACAGTCATGCCTTTTATTCGTTTTCTTTAACCCAATGTCTTTTTTTTCCCACAATAGCATGCAGGATGTTCATTAGCTTCTTTACTTAGGACAATATTTTAGACTTATTTTGCATTGATGACTTACTGGTGGCTTTTATGTCTAGCTTATGTGTTCATCAAATTCTCCAATATAATGGCTACATCTTTAAGCATTTCTATGCTAAATCTGAAAGACTTAAGAAGTAAGGTTTTTCTTCTTATACACAAATAATGATAAAGAAGAAATGGACATTAAAAAAATCCCATTCACATTAGTGAAACAAAAACTCAAATACCTTGAACTTAACTAGAGGTGAAAACTATACAAAGAAAACTGTAAAGCACTGCTTCAAGAAATAAAAGAGGACACAAGGAAATGGAGACACATACCCTGCTCATGGATTGGCAGGATTAACATCATTAAAATGGCAATACTCCCCAAAGCATTGTACAGATTTAATGCAATTCCTCTAAGGATACCCATGGCATTCTTCAATGAAGTAGGTCAAACATTACTGAAATTTCTGAAATTTGGAACAATAATAACCCACAAATCGCTTAAGCAAACCTTAGGGCAAAAAAAGATGGAAAGCATCACTTTACCCAAATTTAAATTGTACTACAAAGCAATAGTCATTAAAACAGCATGGTATTGGAATAAAGGTAGACCCTCAGATCAGTGAAATAGATTTGAGTATTCAGAGAATGTTTCCCAGACATACAATCAATTAATCTTTGATAAAGTGGCAAGAAATGCAAAATGTAGCAAGGAAAAGGCCTGCTCAACAAGTGGTGTTGTTACAACAACCACATGCAAAAATGTACATGGACCTCCATTTAACATCATGCACAAAGGTCAAATCCAAATGGATTAAAGACCTTGATATTAGACCCGGAATCATAAGGTATATATAGAAGAACACGTAGGTAAAACACTCCATGACATTGATACTAAAGGCATTTTCAAAGAGGAAACAGCACTGTCCAAACAAGTGGAAGCAAAGATAAACCAATGGGACTATATTAAACTGAGAAGCTTCTGTACCTCAAAGGAAATAGTGCCCAGCATACAAGAACCACCCACTGAGTGGGAAAAACTATTCACCCAATACCCATCAGATAAGGGGCTAATATCTAAGATATACAAGGTATTGAGAGATCTTAACAAGGAAAAACATCTAACCTGATCAAAAAATAGGGAGAAGAAATGAACAGACAATTCTTCAAAGAAGAAATAAAAATGGCCAAAAGACACAAGAAAAAATGCCCCACATCACTAATCACCAGGGAGATTCAAATCAAAACAACTATGAGATACTATCTCACGCCACAGAGACTGGCACACATCAAAAAGAACAAAAACAATTAGTGCTGACCAGGATGTGGAGAGAGAGGAACTTTTTTTCACTGCTGGTGGGAATACCATCTAATCTAGCCTTTATGAAAAACAATATGGGATTCTAAAAAACTGGAAATTGAACGCCATTTGATCCAGCTATACCACTTCTAGGGATACATATCCTAGGAGCACAAAAACACAATACAAAAATCCCTTCTGCACACCTATATTCATTGTAGTGCTATTTACAATAGCCAGAATCTGACCACAACCCAGATGCCCTTCAAGAGGTGAGTAGCTAAAAAGACTGTGGTACAATGGAATACTATGCAGCTATCAGAAAAAATGAAGTTATGCAATTTTCCTATACAAGGATGGACATGGAAACTATTATGCTGAGTGAGAGATAGACACAGAATAGTCTCACTCATATATGGGTTTTAAGAAAATAAAAGACATTATTATAATAATACACAGAGACAATAGAGATGAGGGCTGGAAGATGAAGCTTACCACAAAGAGTGGTGAGGGCAGTTAGAGAAATAACTACACTGACAAGTATTATGACAATGAGAGTGAGAGAAATAGAATGCCTGTCTTAAATACAGGCAAGGGGTGGGGGAAGAGGGAGTTCAGGGGCATTGGTGGTGAGAATATTGCACTGGTGAAGAAGCAGATTGTTCTTTTTTGTAACTAAAATTCAGCCACAAACATGTTTGTAATCATGGTGCTTAAATAAAGATATTCCAAAAAGAAGAAGTAAGGTTTTTTTTTATTATTATTTCCTTCCTTGAGAGTGAATATCTACATAAACCACCAGGAAATCTGTAGGTAATTTATTTGCCTACTTTTATTTAGGTATTAAAATTAAATAGGTGCCTCACTTATATCAATACATATTCACGATTAATAAAATTATTCTAGACATTTATTTTATTTAACTACACTGGTCAAAATAGTATCATTTCCATTTATGATCAACATAAAGCATGCATATTTTCAGTTTGTTTTCATACACAGTTTTCAAAATCTGGCATATAATTTACACTTCCACCCATCTTGATTTAGATGTTAATTTTTATCATAAACATTTGATCTAGATTTAGATTTTTATAGAAATTACAGTTGAAAAGAGCTACACATATTCCAGAGATGCAAAATATACCTAGATGGTACTGGAAAAGGGCATTTTCTTTTCATAGTCCTATCTGCATCTGTTTATCAAATTTGGTTTGTAGTTTTTATAATTATTGATTTGAGTATGTTTCGAATCTGCATCCAAGTTCATTAAATTCACTAGCTCTTGTGTCACTTTGTTGTAGTTGTCATCAAACTCCAAGTGGAGTGGCATATGTTGAAAAACATCTTTAGATGAATTGCAATTAACAAAGAATTATTCAATGTTTTCATAATGTTATGGCAGAAATGTAAGTAATGTGGATTATAATAAAAATCTTTGGCATATTGATTTGTATTAGAGACAATGAAAAAATAATTATTATTGACTTTTGTTAATAAAATTTTCCATTTTGATAGAAATTCTAATACTTGATAACATACATAGTGTTAGGTTACAAAGAAGTTTTGGGTCCTTTGGATGTCAAATTTTGCTTATTTATATGCAGCGTCATAGCAGTGAGAAAACATAAATCACACTGTCAATTTTTGTGGCATGAATTATACTGCCACTTTTTTTGCTTATTGAATATTTAGCAAGAATTTCTTTTGTCTCAAGAAAATCTTGAATTTGAGTTATGATAGTACATTTTTTCAGAAACCCTCAATAATTCTCAGGGCCGGAGAGACAGGATGGAAGTAGGGCATTTGCCTTGCATGCAGAAGGGTGGTGGTTCGAATCCCGGCATCCCATATGGTCCCTCAGCCTGTCAGGAGCGATATCTGAGTGAAGAACCAGCAGTAATCCCTGAGCGCTGCCGAGTATGAACACCCCGAAAAAAAGAAATCTTCAATAATTCAAACAAAAGTCATTTGCCAAGAATATAAGTTCAAGGGTCTAGAGCCGTGGTGCAAGCAGTAAGGCATCTGCCTTGCCTGCACTAGCCTAGGATGGACCGCAGTTTGATCCCCGAGTCCCATATGGTCACCCAAGCCAGGAGAGTGATTTCTGAGTGCATAACCAGGAGTAACTCCTGAAGTCACCAGGTGTGATCCAAAAACAACAAACAAAAAAGGAATATAAGTTCATGAAGTTCTCTTCTATTTTGTTGGACAGTTTGATGAATACTTTTCATTAGCATTTGTTAAATACAGTTCTTTTTTGTTCCATCAGCAGTACTCAGGGGTTACTCCTGGCTCAGTACTCAGATATTACATCTGGAGGCTCAGGGGACTGACCACTTGGGATGCTGGGAAATGAATGCTCGTTGGTCATATGAAAGGCAAGCACCCTCCTCACTATACTATCTCCTCTGCCCCATATAAATAATGATTTTAAGAACTAGATGATACTTTTGTTTGTTTCTTTGTTGAGGATCACATCTTGCTATGATCAGGTGTTACTCCCAGCTCTGCACTCAGGACTTATTCTCGGTGGTCATTGGGAACCATAAGGAATGCCAGAGTTGTTGGAACCCAGGTCCACTGAAAGCCTTAGCTGTACCATCTCTGTATTTCCATCTCTGACACTTTTGAAGGACCTTGCTTCAAAAGATAAAGAGGGTGTACATTTTCCATATGCTTTAGGAGTTGGTATAAAACAAGAAGGGAAACACAAGTCTTCTTTTAGAATTCTAACAAGTTTTAAACCTTATCTAGTTAGAGCATTATCAGTATTAATAGGAACTAAAATTTTCGTATCTAGCCAAAATCCTTTGATACTTTTAAAAATTGAAAACTATCCATGTTAAGTTTAGGGACATAGCAAAGAGCTATGCATAACGTAAGGGAGCCCTGGGTTTGTTTGCTGCAATTACGTGGACCCCAAAGATAGCACGGAGTAGCCCGCAGCTCTGTTATGTGAACCAAAACCTCTACCACAAAAACACAAAAAGAACATAGAATAAAGCAAAGAAAATGAATACAATTCTCAAGTCGAGAAACTTATGTCAAGAATTTGAGTTTTCAGAATGGGAATTTGTAACCATCTTTGTATCTTTGAAACAAAATATCACCAAAGTGGTAGCTAGTCAGTGACATATGAAAATTCAGCTAACACTGATGAAAAACATATAATTCTCCAATTCTTAATACATCTTTAACATTGTTAGTAAGATTTGAGAATCTATGTAATTATTTGTTGCTGTAGCTGAAGATCTTTCAGTTCTTAAAATCTCCTAGTTTTCAATAAAACTAAATAAATGGAGGCCAGAGGGATAACACAGTGAAAGGGCATTTGCCTTGCATGTTGCCTACCTGGGACAGACCCGCGTTAGATCTCTGGAATCCCATATGGTCTCCGGAGCCTGCCAAGTGTGGTTTCTGAGCAGTCAGGAGCACTGCTAGGTGTGGCTCAAAAACAAAACAAACAAAAAACTAAATAAATTTAATTATAATTGGGCAAATTCATATCACTTTGAAATATCATTGAAAGTTATATCAATACTTTTTGGTTTGTTTTGCTTTGGGTCCACAGCTGGCAGTGTTCAGGGCTTACTCTGGAGGGGCTCACAGGAACATATGTGGTGCTAAGCATTGAGTTCAGGTCAACTGTATGTAGGGCAAGAACTAAAGCTGTACTAAATCTTGGGCCCCTTATTTAACATTTAATTTTGGTTTAAGTAAGTTAATTTAATCAAACAGTTTGGCATATATTTTCTATGAAATTCATAATATGTTTTACAGAAATTTTTGCCTTCTTAATTTTTGCCCACTTAAATATATATTTAATTGAATGTATTTTTTGCCTAGTTAATTATTTATGAATAAAAAACCACATTTTAATTATTTTATTGTAGCAAATTGCAGTTGCCATTGTGAAAACTAACATCTTTTCCACGTTTTCTTTTATCACTATTGTGGTTATGAAACTTGCTTATAATATTTTTTGAGTTTGCATGAGTAGTGGGCCTTTATTGTGAAATTTTAAGAAGTACTATTTTTTTGGGGTACGCTAGTCACAGCTGAAAGCTGGCATCCTGGGAGGAGAGGCAAGCTAAGTCCATGCAAGTCAGCTGCATCCATCACCCACAATTATTTCTTACCACTGGCCCAGTTCCACCGCTCAACTATGTCTCTCTTTAGAGACATCAAACCAACCAATACTCCAGGTATGTCAGTATTTGGGCTGACTTTGCTACAACTTTCTCTTTCTTTCTTTCTTTCTTTCTTTCTTTCTTTCTTTCTTTCTTTCTTTCTTTCTTTCTTTCTTTCTTTCTTTCTTTCTTTCTTTCTTTCTTTCTTTCTTTCTTTTCTTTCTTTCTTTTCTTTCTTTCTTTCTTTCTTTCTTTCTTTCTTTCTTTCTTTCTTTCTTTCTTTCTTTCTTTCTTTCTTCTTCCTTCCTTCCTTCCTTCCTTCCTTCCTTCCTTCCTTCCTTCCTTCCTTCCTTCCTTCCTTCCTTCCTTCCTTCCTTCCTTCCTTCCTTCTTCCTTCCTTCCTCCTTCCTTCCTTCCTTCCTTCCTTCCTTCCTTCCTTCCTTCCTTCCTTCCTTCCTTCCTTTCTTTCTTTCTTTCTTTCTTTCTTTCTTTCTTTCTTTCTTACTTTCTCTTTCTTTCTTTCTTTCTTTAGCACTGTCTGCCTGCTTTCTCATACTTCTGGCATCCCTGACAGCCCAAAACACACCCTACAAAAGTTTCAGTATCAGCCACGGTGCTTGAAATTCTTGGACTGAGAAGGCTTGTATGTGGCTGTGCAACAACTCCAAAATTTTTTTGTTTGTTTTTTTTGGGCCACACCCAGTGGCGCTCTGGGTTACTCCTGGCTCTGCTCAGAAATCATTCCTGGCAGGCTTAGGGGACCATATAGGGAGCCGGGGATCAAACCTAAGTTCATCCCAGGTCAGCTGCATGCACAGCAAAAGCCCTACTGCTGTGCTCCAGCCTCAAAAACTCCAAATTTTTTAATACTGTAATCCTAGTAGGAACACCAATTTAGATACCAACATGTATTTTGAAACCACCTCATATTCAAAAACAAAAGAAGTAACAGAAAGATCAACAGCAACAAGAGTTTAGTAAAGTCCTCACAATTAATTAATGATATATTATAAGATACAATAATTTTCAAAAATATTCTTGTTGCTGTGCTTTATTTTCTTCTTTCCTTTTTTCTTCCTTCCTTTTCCTTTTATATTTCTCTCCCTCTCTCCTTCCTTTACTTCCGTCCCTTCTTCCCTTTCTCCTTCCTTCTTTTCTTACTCCTTCCTTTCTTCCGTCCTTCCTTCCTTCCTTCCTTCCTTCCTTCTTCTTTCTTTCTTTCTTCTTTTCTCTTTCTTTCTTTCTTTCTTTCTTTCTTCTTTCTTCTTTCTTCTTTCTTTCTTTCTTTCTTTCTTTCTTTCTTTCTTTCTTCTTTCTTTCTTTCTTTCTTTCTTTCTTTCTTCTCTTCTCTCTTCTTTCTTTCTTTTTTTTTTTTTCTTTCTTTCTTTCTTTTCTTTCTTTCTTTCTTCTTTCTTCTTTCTTTCTTTCTTTCTTTCTTTCTTTTTCTTTCTTTTTCTTTCTTTCTTTCTTTCTTTCTCTTTCTCCTTCCTTCCTCCTTCCTTCCTTCCTTCCTTCCTTCCTTCCTTCCTCCTCCTTCTTCCTTCCTTCCTTCCTTCCTTCCTTCTTCCTTCCTTCTTCCTTCCTTTCTTTCTTCCTTTCTTCCTTTCTTTCTTTCTTTCTTTCTTCTTTCTTTCTTTCTTTCTTTCTTTCTTTCTTTTCTTTCTTTCTTTTTCTTCTTTCTTTCTTTTCTTTCTTTCTTTCTTTCTTTCTTTCTTTCTTTCTTTCTTTCTTTCTTTCTTTCTTTCTTCTTTCTTCTTTCTTCTTTCTTTCTTTCTTTTTTCTTTCTCTCTCTCTCTCTCTCTCTCTTTTTCTTTCTTTCTTCTTTCTTTTTCTTTCTCTTCTTTCTTTTTTCTCTCTTTCTTTTTCTCTCTCTTTCTTCCTTTCTTTCTTTCTCTTTTCTTTTTCTTTCTTCCTTTCTTTCTCTTTCTCCTTTCTTTCTCTCTTTTTCTCTTCCTTCCTTCCTTCTTTCCTTCCTTCCCTCCTTTCTCTTTCTCCTCTTTTTTCTCTCTCTTTCTTTCTCTTTCTCCTTTCTTTTTCTCTCTTTCTTTCTTTCTTTCTTTCTTTCTTTCTTTCTTTCTTTCTTTCTTTCTTTCTTTCTTTCTTTCTTTCTTCCTTTTCTTTCATGATAATTTTATTTCACTTACATGAAAACAAATGTATTAAATCAACTATGTAAGAAATAAATTTATTATGCATTTATTTTTATTTAATTATTAATTTCTGTTATTTATTTTATTTATTAATAAATAAAACTTTTATTTTTATTTTTTTTGGGGGGGGGTCACACATGGCAGCGCTCAGGCGTTACTCCTGGCTCTATGCTTAGAAAGCAGCCCTGGCAGGCATAGGGGACCATGTGAGATGCCAGGATTCGAACCACCATCCTTCTGCATGAAAGGCAAATGCCTTACCTCCATGCTATCTCTCCGGCTCCCAAAACTTTTATTTATTAATGAATAAACTTATTTATTTTAGTATTTAAATAAAGTAATTTATATCTATAAATATAAAAATACAATTTAAACTAAGAACATAATTTAATTTATTACTAAAATAGTACTTTAATGTATTGAGACTGAGTTCCATTGTAATTATACATATAAAATACTCAAATAAATAGGTTCCTATCTTACTTACATAAAATATTAAATCATTGAAGCCTGTATTAGACTGGCATGTGTTTAGATGTAAAGTAAAAATAATGCATGGGCCAGAAAATGGGTACTATAAACAGAATAATTATGTTCTCCCTATAATGCAATGGTTCAAGTCAAATATATTCTTGCTGTAACAATAAAATACTATTTAATGAAATATAATTTCTGCTGTTTTAATATTTAAAGCTAAATTGAAAAGTTCAACTCTTTAGTCATTCAGAACATATTCTATCTAAAAGCTCCACTCCATGTGCGCATGCCACCAGATTAAACAGAGCATCTTTATATGTTACCATCTCAAACACCTCATTTTTACAAGGTCAAAGTTTGTGGAGAAGAAAGCCCTTAATCCTTTAACTAAAGGCAGAAAAAAGAAAGCACTGGGTATCATTTACAGGAGGTTTCTGCCTCTTTTATTTTTAAGCTTTTGGATCACACCCGACGGTATTCGGGGTTCCTTCTGGCTCTGTGCTCAGAAATTATTCCTGGCCTTCTCTGCGGAGCATCTGAGGGGCCAGGTATCAAACCTGGGTCAGCTGAATGCAAGGCAAAAGTTCTACCCTCTGTGCTATTGCTCCAGCCTCAGCTTCATATATTTTTGTTGGGTTACAAAAGTATCAGAAAAACAGAAGGGGGGGAATACAAGATGTTAAAAAATGTATGTAATGAAGTAATGATATTTCATTGCTGGCTTGTTTATTGGAGGCAAATTTCCTTGTCTTTTATGCCAGAACCATCTGGCAGATGTCTGCCAAAGCCACCTTAATGGAAGAAATTTGACTTGTGTTATGAATAGATGAACCTAAAGGGAAGAAATATTTTGAGCCACTCTAGAGAGGGCCTTGTCAAGTTCAGTATCAGAAGGCTAGGAATGTGTGATCTTGGTTGGGCCCAGAACTTCTGTCCTTGAACAATGGTAATTCAACTAGAGTTCATAGATTCTGGGTTCTTCAATGTCAGATGAAGAAGTTGATCAGGATGACAACAAAATTCTTTCAAACCTGTACATTTTGAGAACCAAAATTCAGAAAGCACAATGGATTTGACTTCTTTCTTTTGGAAACTACCAGGTGGTAGAACCAATGTTCATTTTTAGAGTTCTGTGAAGTAGAGTGATTTTTGTTTTTCATCCATGATTCTAACCAGTAGAACTCTTTGGTCAGTGGATAAGTACAAACCTTTGTCAATTTCTATGATTCTTTTTTTTTTTATGTCTATGCACCTAGACCCTTCTTATTTTCAGAGAATGTTGGAGCTATTCAAAGTAAACAATGACACAGGCACTTTAGCAAATAGCACCAAAGAAAGAATTTGATTTTGAGAGAGATGTCCTTATTTTCAAGAGATAGACCTTCTCTGTGTCTTTTCTCATAAGATTGATTGGTGACTTTGAGCCCAAGGTGCTTAAATTTAAAAACATAGTGGTAGATTTAATTATCCTTATACTCTAAGAACTCACACATCCTTGAAGCTCTATTTCTAAATGTAAATGACTAGCCCAAGTCAAAATAGAAGAAAACAACATGACAAATTTCAAATTAATTCTTGCCCAGTGTATCATGTTTTCACATATTTAATTTCACATATTTAATGGGTTTTAACGCACAGTTGCTCTAAGCAGGAATTTGCTTTATTTAGAAAATAACATCTACTTACCTGGCAGGGGAAATACCATGATCACGAAGGTGGTTTTCCCAGAGTGAGGCCTATCCATTGCACTCCGGATGTGCTGACCCCTGTGATTTCCCCAAATGTGGGAAACTCGACTGCATAATTTGTGATAGTGGGGGACTGCGTTCATGCTCTCCCCTGAAGAAAAAAAAAAGAAAATAACATCAAATCTAAGCTAATCAAATTAAATTGTTTATTGCTACTGTGTATGTGACATGAGACTTTTAGCTTATTGATTATTTTAAAGATCTCAAAAATTTATTTCAAAAAGTAACATTTCACAGTGGCCCTTCACATTTTGAATTGTCTTTCTCTTTTATATTTTCATAATCAATAAAATGAGCATATTGGACAGAGGATGTTGGAGGCTGAGTTTTGTAAATGTGAATTTCTAGGATTTCTTCTCTCCTTTTATTTATGAAAGAAAATTTTTGCCCCAGAGAAATTCTGCTGTCAAGCAGACTCATGAGGGATTGCCACCCTTTGATTTTTAATCTTGATAATCCTTTACACATCAGCTATTGCTGGAAAAGCAGCTATTTCCAGACTCATGATTGAGTTATTTCTTCCTACTCATGTATCTGCAATCAATAGGTCATCTGTAGATACATACTGAGTGGTGCTGAGGTCCAGATAGACTTGCCTTTTTGATAGGGCTTGAGCTCAGTTGAGTTTTTTGTAGCGTGTTTTGTGCTCAAGAAGATGGAATACCTTCAACCTAGGGAGATGCTCTTTTCCATGCCACTGTAAAAATAGAAGAGTTATTTGGGGGATAACTTGAAGTTAGACTATATGCCCAGCATGTGCAAGAGATGATGTTTATCTTTAGCAACAACTGGCCTCCTAAGCACCGCAAAGTATAGCCCTGGTAACTCCTGAGCACTGTCACATGAAACAAGAGTGAAAACAGAAACATAGAAAAGTACATATCTGGCACTGAGGGTAATTTCTGCCACAGATCTTTGGCCAAAGCAGATTCCATAATACTTTGTGTGATGGGCTCCAGCATCACGATTAAATTGTGTATTTAATTCCAGAGTGGAATACTACATGCTGACCTGGCAAAGATTAGGGTGCTTATTCTAAGGGAAATATGGGAATCTCACCTAGGTCAACTACACTCACATCTGTGGTTTAAGTATTTTCATCTAAAATATAAAATTTAAGGAAACATTGAAACATGAATTCCTTCAGAAGGTATGTATTATAACATACCCTTTGGAGTTTTGAAAGACCCCCATGCTCAGTTGTTATTAAGCGCCACCGGGTAGTATTTTGAACATTTCAAAACAAGCAGTTTCAGTGGAGCTGAAATGTACTAATTTCGAATACTTAGCCATCTGGAGCATTAGATGCTTAATTACAGCTGAAACTCATGAATGAATAGTGAGAAGCAGCTTTTCTTTCCATGAGATCGCAATTGTCGTTGCCTTTATTCTCAGGAGAGAAAAAAATGCCAATGGTCATATTATGCCATCTCTTGGGTTTTGTTCTTTATTCTTTTTTATGTGAGCTTCTCTTAAAAACATTGCTAAGCTATGCCAAGATCCTTGTTTCTTTCCCTAAAACAAGCACAAATGCAAATCTATATGCTATGTAAAGCAACAATTGTCATAGGAAAACTACTTATTTTATGTCAGATGCAGTAAAGTTAGTTTCCTGAAATGTTACAAATCCTGCATTTCTTTCTTTTATACTTTTGGATTTGAGTCATAGCCAGTAGAGCGTGGTGGTCTCTCACAGCTATATGCTAGATGTTTAAAGCGTCACTTCTGGCCATACCTGGGAGACTTTGCATCTCCTTGGTTTCAAGTCTTGTATTTCTGTAGACATATTCCTCCTCGTGCAATCTATTTAACACTTTGATGGGGGGTTGCACCCAGCAGTGCTCAGGGATTACTCCTGGCTCTTTGGCTCAGAATTCGCTCCTGGCAGGCACGGGGGACCATATGGGATGCCGGGATTTGAACCACCGTGCATCCTGGATCTGCTGCATGCTATCTCTCTGGCCCTCTCTATATAGCAGTTTTAATAACTAACCACAGTTTAAAAAAATGGCATGAAACAATGACACTGTTTTTGGTATCAGATGTAATTGGTCTGTAATCAATAAACCAAACAATGAAGAGAGCTTTAAAAAGACTTTCATTCAGTGTGATGGCATATTCATAATTTTGTGACATCCAATCTTGACAGATATTCCGTGTCTTATGTTTTCATCAGCACCTGAGCAGAGTAAAGGTTGGTAAATTAACTAATTCTTGGCTGGTTACATATAGCTTGAGATCTAATTTAACTCCCTTCCTTGCCGAGGAAGATTTTACAGTCTGGTGAAGTGTCGAAGAGACCCAGATAAAATAGTCAACTGAAAAGCTGACAGTGAATGCCTTGCTACAGTTCTCCAAGTGCTGTAGGCAACCTTCTTCCCCACACCCTATTTCAATTAGGTCTATTTGTTCATGCCTCTCCACCACCTTGTTTTAACCTCTCTGGCCTTGTGAGATGTAGAGATTTATTATAGCATGCAGCATTCTTTTTTTTGTGTACTTATTTTCTCCCTGTGTCATTAGCCCATAAGTGCCAGTGAAAGTACTTCGATTGATTCACTGATAGATATGTGCACGTGGACAGGGCTGGGTGGAGACTTAGCATGGAGGTCAGTATCACTAATTGTATGAATGGATGGCCGTGAGTGAGAGAAGATTGAATGCATCCATACCAAGGTAGGAGGCAAAAGAGAGCTTATGCTAGTGTCTGGCGTGTGACATGGAAGTCAACTAATTTAGGTTTTAGTGATAGCTGACTGGGCTTTAGTATGTTAATGAGAGTGGAGAGAGGGGAATGTAGTAGATCAGGAAAAAATGTGGTGATCACCATTTTCCTCCTTTGTCCCCCCCCCCACCCCCCCGTTCAGTTTCTGGATCAGACATACAAACACATATTAACACTTTGATGCTGGATCTCGCCCTCACTCCCCCAAGACTCTGCTTTCCCCTTTTAGTTGTGCTGGGGATTTAAGCATGCCATAATGTCCCAGGGTCTGGGATAGCAATGTGACAAAGTTCCAGCCTAGCTAGCGGAAGGCCTTAAGTTTGATTTCCCAATAGCATTCCATTGGTGCCAGTGGCAGTGAAGTCAGATCTTTAGGATTATATAGAAAATGTGCAATCACCTTGTCACTGAATATGCTGTGATAATAGCTGCTCACAACTCTCCTGTGGTTGGGTGCTCTTGCAATGAAGGCTCCTGGTTCTGTATTTCAGACTAAAGATAGAGATCCTAGTCAAACCCATTTTGCATGGATGGAGCTGTAGATTGGAAAAGGTTAACACGCAGCCATAAGACTCTGCTAGAATTCTAACCCCCTTCTGTTGATCATGTTTTAAAGTCATGTTTTGCTCAAGGGAAAGAGAAAAGAAAGAAAACTAAGGTCTAGTTCGTTTGACGGATTGATTTTGATTCCCTTTTCTTTCTCCTATGTAAAAACCACATTGGGACAAACATTCATTCGTTCATTCATTTAAGCAATCAATATGTATTGAATTTCTAGTTCTGTTGGGATGCAGCAAATCACTCATTTGCCTGATCAACAAATAGTTTCTGAATCTCCCTTCACTGTCTGTATTCTGTGGCAGGCACCATTTGAGGACATGCAAATTTGTCAGTAAATTACTGTCAAAGACCTCTTTCCACCTCCACTCCCACATTCATTCTCTTTAGGGGTGACCTTGAGCTATACCAATTCTGTGTTCAGGAGGTACTACTGATTGTGTTCAGGGAGCCCTATGTGATACCAGGGATTATGAGGTTGACTGTGTCATGCAAGGTTTATGCTATACCATCTTGTACTTTTTTTTTGTTTTTTTGTTTTTTGGGTCACACCCGGCAGTGCTCAGGGGTTACTCCTTGCTCTATGCTCAGAAATTACTCCTGGTAGGCTCGGGGGACCATATGGGATGCCGGGATTTGAACTACCATCCTGCATGCAAGGCAAACGCCTTACCTTCATGTTATCTCTCCGGCCCCACCATCTTGTACTTTCACTCTGACCCTTGAAGTTTACATTCTTGAGAAAACACTAAACATTATCAATTACAAAATAAAATTAAATAATATATAACGTATATATGCATATTTTAATTAAAAGGTATCAACTGATGTAGAAACAGGAAAAGTCAAAGCTTTGGTCATGGACAAGGACTAAAGAGGCAAATTTTCACATTAAATGAGAAGTTCAGGGGCCAGAAGCAGTATCACAGTGGTAGGGTGTTTTCCTTGCAGGAGACTGGCCCAGGATGGACCTGGGATCTCTGGCATCCCTTATGGCTCTCCCCTCCAGCTAAGGCGTGATTTCTGAATATTTCAGGAATAGCCCCTGAGTGTCATTGGGTGTGGCCCAACCTCCCCTCCCCCAAAAGGAAAGGAAAAAAAAAGGAGGAGTTCAGAGGAGGTTATGGCCAGAAGCTGCCATTCTAGGGAAGACATGAAAGACAAAGGGCAAGGGCCCTCTGAACTTTGTGGCAAGTGTGGGGTGGTGGTGAAAGAAGTGAAAAACATATTTTCCCCTTACACATTCCTGATGGGAGTTGTCTGTCTCTTTCTCATGCAATGCAATGTTCCCCCCTCAACCTCCCCTCTGTGTTAACTACCTGCTTGTCTTTTATCTACTGAGTTACAGGTGCTGATCCATTTGCTGGCTCCCCATGGTTTTACAGACCCTGCATTAATTGTGCTGAAGACATCTTGGAGACTTAATGTCTGGATCCCGCTCACTTGGAGACTTGAAGTCTGGACCCTACTCACACCTACCCCCAAAACCTCCGGATTCCCCCATATCAAAGCCCATTCCTGTTTCCTCTGTAAAAATAACACAGCCCACCTGAAAACTGTATAAAAACCCCTTGATTTCAGACTTTGGGGTTCGCAACCTCTGCTCTGCTCTGAGCACGTTTCGAACCTCTGATCGATCAGATTAAACTTGGAACTTGCCTGCAATTTGCTGAGCACGTGCCTTTTTCACTATTCTGTGCTGGGCAACTGGGGGGTCGGGTCGTCCGGATTTTTCATTTTTGGCGAGCCAGCCAGGAGACCCTTACACACCCCACCCGAGCCGGACGAGTGAACAAGGTCTGCTTGGTGAGTTCCCTGGGATCCCTTCTCCCTCCTCCTCCCCTTAGCTCACTCTCTAGTTCCCCGTGTGCTTTGCTCTGGGTTTATCTGTGGGAAGCGCTATTGCAAACAGACCTGATAATCGACTAAGGGGCTTAGTCGTGGAAGTGTGTGACTTTGGAATCCCAGACTGAGGTTCCCACTCGATGCGTATACCGAGTGGCAAAGGAGTTGACGAACTCCAACGCAAAGTCACATCCCTGGCCGCGCGCACCAGGGTGCCTAGGAGGCGATTTAAAGCAACGGGGAAGACGTTCCCTGGTTGCAGGAAGGAGGTCTGTCTGTGTAAAGGTTTGTCTGCGTCGTAGGTTTGCTTTCTGTCGCTATTATTGAATTTGAAACTGTTGTTGGAATATTGGCTTGCGATTTGAGTTGAATATCTGGCAATTCTGATATCGTCATTGTGTTTCTCTATTGTGAGTCCCTTGGGGCTCGTCCTTTGATTGTTGAGCCGAAAAACTTTCTGTTTAAGATCTCTCACTAACTGTATCTAAACTAACGCTACTGAGTCCGACCGCAAAAGTCCCCCGGAGCCAGGTACCCCGTCTTCTCCATAAAAGACGTGGTCCGATAGATAAATCCTGGTGAAGAATAAAGGGTCTCAGTCAAGTCTCTCCAGATAGACTTGCCCTCCAGCAAGACAAACTGAGCTCCGGTTAGGAACACATTGGTTTAAGCAATACACTTCTCCCTCAAGTGGTCGGACATTCTCTTTTTCTATGTCTTCTGTGACTAGTTCTTTCTGTCCTCTTACTTGTAACTGGACTAATCCAGCCTCATATTCTGGTACACTCATCCCAGTTTGTTGTTTTCTCTCTACGGAACACCCTACCCTTGTTTTCGTGTTCCAAATCGGACTCTGTATTGTGTTTTTTTTATTCCTTGTTGGTTGTTACACTGTTAGGTGTGGAAAGAGGGCTTGATATATTGCTGTGTGAAAGAGAGGCTTGGTAACAGCTGTTTGTGCATAAGGCTGGTGAGACCAGGCAGCAATGGGACAGGTACAATCCACACCACTTGCTCTTACACTAGAGCACTGGAAAGAAGTTAATAAAAGGGCAAAAAAACAGTCTTGGGTTATAAAGAAGAGAAAATGGCAGGCATTTTGCTCTTCTGAATGGCCCTCCTTTGGTGTAGGGTGGCCTAAGGAAGGCTCTTTTCATTTGCCATCGGTACGGAAAGTAAAAAGCGTTATCTACCGCGCCAAACCCGAGGGACACCCAGAACAGGAGTCCTATATTCTTGTTTGGGAAGATTTGTGTGAAAGCCCCCCGGAATGGATGCGCCCCTTTCTGTTTCCAACAGCTCCCGACAGCCTGGTCGCCTTGCCGCCTGACCCTGAGCGCTCTTCCTTACCCCCACCTACTAACCATAGCATTCTTCCCGTAAGAACCCAAGAAGGAGGCGCCCCGGAGGAGATAACGAAGCCAGCCCCTCCCGGCTCACCTCTATGCCCACCACAGTTCCCCAACATTTATCCAGATACAACTGATCTTCTTCTTTTCGAGCCCCCCCCTTACAGGCCCACAGAACGGAGATTCGCCCAGCCTGCATCCACACAACGGGAGGCACCTGTCTCCCCTGCGTCTCCCTCAACTTGCGAAAGTTCAGAGAAGCAGGGAGCAGGTCAGGGGGCGTGGCCGCTTCCCGGGTCTGCAGAGCGGGGAGCGTCTGCCCAACCTGCGTCTCCCTCAACTTGTGAAAGTTCGGAGAAGGGAAGGGCAAACGGGGGGCGTGGTGGGTCACCCCAGCGCCTGCCTCGATCTGCGGGAATGCAGGAAGTGCAGACCAGGGGACGCTGCGGCTCACCGCAGCGCCTGCATTTGGGAGAGGGGAACCATCCACACTGTCAGCTCCCACTGCCCCTCCCCAGCCACCACCACCACTATTAACCAAGGGGCATGACCGGGCCCCTTGCCTGCCTTCTGTTTTAACAACAGACGGACAGGAATCATACTATCCACCCTCCCCCCCTGACTCAGAGGGAGGGGATGGACGCACAGGACCAGCTGCAGGGACCCGGAGCCAGCTAAGAGGACAAAGCTCTGCCCCTCTTGCAGCATCTATAATGCCACTAAGACCAGTGGTCCCCAACGTTCCTTTGCCCGATGGGCATGGTGGAAATATGCCTACCTTACAGTACTGGCCTTTTCCCTCCTCTGATTTGTACAATTGGAAGCTAAATCATCCTTCTTTTTCAGAGGACCCTACTAAATTAATCAACCTTTTTGACTCCCTAATGAACACTCATCAACCAACCTGGGATGATTGCCAACAACTGATAAAAACCCTCTTTACTACTGAGGAACAAAATAGAATCCTGGCCGCAGCACGGAAAAATGTGATTGGGAATGGTGGTTTAATCACCGACAGGCCTGATGAAATAGATGACATCTTTCCTTTGCGCAGACCTGACTGGGACCCCAACGCTCCTGGAGGTAGGGAACATCTGTCCACTTATCGCCAGACACTCATGAGAGGTCTCCGGGAAGCTGCTAGGAAACCCACAAATTTAGCCAAGGTAAAAGAAATAATACAAGGGCCAGAGGAGCCACCAGCTGTCTTCCTAGAAAGACTAATGGAGGCATATAGGCGATATACCCCATTTGACCCTGCTTCTGAGGTCCATCAGGCATCAGTAATCATGGCTTTTGTAGGACAGTCAGCAACAGATATTAGAAGGAAGTTACAGCGGCTAGAAAACATACAAGGCAAAAATTTGCAGGATGTGTTAAAAGAGGCAGAAAAGATATATGAGAAAAGAGAAACAAAAGAAGAGAGAGAAGAAAGGTTAGAAAAGGAACGTAGAGAGTGGGAAGAAGAGAGAGAAAAGCGTAAGAAGGAAGAGGAAGAGAAAGAAAGATTAGAGAGAGAGCGGAAGGAAGATCGGAGAGATTACAGGAGAACTAAGCAAATAGCAAGAGCCCTGGCCGTAGCAGTCAGTGCAGAAAGGGCAGACAGGGACCTGGGCCCACGTAAGAACCCGGGATGGGGCTCAGGCCCGCGTCGCGATTTAGGATCACGACGGAAGCCGCGCAAGCTCGAGAAGGACCAGTGTGTTCGATGTGGACAGATAGGGCACTGGGCACGGGAGTGCTCCCAACCCCCGAAACCTCGCTCAACAAAGACCCTAGCAATAGACTCCGAATGAGGGGGTCGGGGCTCCAATCCCCTCCCGGAGCTCAGGGCTAAGTTTAAAGTGGAGGGGACTCCCGTGGATTTTGAGTTAGATTCAGGAGCAGTATATTCAGTCCTGAAGAAACCACTAGGGCCATTGGCAAACAAAATAACTTTAGTACAGGGAGCAAATGGAAGCAAGTACAGACCCTGGACTACTAGTCGTACAATGGATCTGGGGAGAGGAGAAATAAAGCACTCCTTCCTGGTCATTCCAGACTGTCCTTCACCTTTAATGGGTCGAGACCTATTAACTAAATTAAGGGCACAAATTACTTTTGAGGAAACAGGCCCTGAGGTAATTTTTAGGAATCCAAAAGTCCAACCTATTGGAACATCCATTTTAACCATGAGAGCTGAAGACGAGTATAGAATATTTGAGGAAGAAATCCATACCTCCAAAACAGATCTGGACTGGTGGTTAGAAATAGCACCAGCAGCATGGGCCGAGACTGCTGGACTAGGGCTGGCAAAACTACAGGCACCAGTAGTGGTGGAATTAAAGGCAACCGCAACCCCTGTAAGAATCAGGCAATACCCCATGAGTCAAGAAGCAAAGCAGGGAATAACTCCCCACATCAGAAAGCTCTATAAGCAAGGAATTCTGGTAAAATGCCAGTCCCAATGGAATACTCCACTCCTCCCTGTCAAGAAACCTAGCTCCGGGGACTATAGACCAGTACAGGACTTGAGGGCAGTTAATGCCCGGGTGGAAGACATTCACCCTACGGTGCCCAACCCCTACAATCTGCTTAGTACCCTCAGTCCAGACAGAATTTGGTACACTGTGTTGGATTTGAAAGACGCCTTCTTCTGCTTACCCTTGCACCCAGCTAGCCAGCCGTTGTTTGCTTTCGAGTGGACAGACACGGAGGCCGGCATCTCAGGCCAGCTGACATGGACACGACTCCCGCAAGGATTTAAAAACTCCCCCACCATTTTTGATGAAGCTTTGCATCAGGACCTAAGTGCTTTTCGCGAACAACACCCACAGGTAACTCTGTTAGAGTATGTCGATGACCTGCTGATCGCTGCCGAAACCGAGGGCAGTTGCAGGCAAGCCACTCTAGATTTGCTACAAGAGCTAGCCCAGCTGGGATACCGGGCCTCTGCCAAGAAGGCCCAATTATGCAGACAGGAGGTAACGTTCCTAGGATATACCCTACGTGATGGCAAACGATGGCTGACGGAGGCTCGGAAAAAAGTAGTTGCCCAAATCCCGCCACCAACAACACGGCGACAGCTGCGTGAGTTCCTGGGAACAGCAGGGTTTTGCCGTTTATGGATTCCGGGTTTTGCCAACCTGGCAGCACCTCTATACCATCTCACAAAGGGAGATGCAGCATTTGAATGGACTCCTGATTGCCAACAAGCCTTCGATGCAATCAAGACGGCCCTGCTGTCCGCCCCAGCGCTGGCTCTACCTGATGTGAGTAAGCCATTCACTTTATTTCTGGAAGAAAGAGGCGGGGTGGCCAGAGGCGTCTTAACCCAAACACTCGGGCCGTGGAAAAGACCGGTTGCCTACTTATCAAAGAAATTGGACACAGTAGCCAGTGGCTGGCCCAAGTGCCTTAGGGCAATTGCAGCCGCGGCCCTTTTGGTAAAAGATGCTGACAAGATCTCCCTTGGGCAAAAGCTAACTATAGTAGCCCCACATGCACTGGAAAGCATCATCCGCCAGCCTCCGGACCGGTGGCTCTCAAACGCAAGAATTACACACTATCAAAGTATTCTGCTAGACAAAGACAGAATTCATATCGGAGTACCCGCCACCTTAAACCCGGCCACTCTGCTGCCTGAAGAAGAAGCAGAGCCGGTACTGCACAAATGCCAAGACATACTGGCTGAGGAAAGCAGTACCAGAAAAGATCTCCAGGACCAGCCGTTAAAGCAGTCAGATGTGATATGGTTTACAGACGGGAGCAGTTTTGTAAAAGGAGGAGAAAGAAGAGCCGGAGCAGCAGTAGTAAGCAATCATAAAGTGGTTTGGGCCCAACGGCTGCCAGATGGAACTTCTGCTCAGCGGGCAGAACTAATTGCATTAACAAAAGCTTTAAAATTAGCAAAGGGGAAGAAAGCCACCATCTACACAGATAGTCGGTATGCTTTTGGAACCGCCCACGTCCATGGCATAATTTATCAAAGACGAGGGCTGCTGACTTCAGCGGGAAAGGACATTAAAAATAAAAAGGAAATACTGGAATTATTATCTGCCCTTCAACTCCCCAAAGAACTGGCCATCGTTCACTGCCCCGGACATCAAAAAGGAAATGGAGCAGTAGCAGCAGGGAACCGAAAAGCAGATGCAGAGGCAAAGGCTGCAGCTGAGGGACTACTGCCCTGCCCCGTCGCAGGACCAAGGCCACTTCAGGAGGAGGCATTAGTATGGGTCAGAGAAGACATCCCTATACCTCCACTCAAGCCGGAGTGGAAAACTACAAAAATTGCTGAACTAGATCCGGAAGAAATAGAAGAGCCTGACCCAGAGGCAAGAAGGTTGTTGCCACTCAAGGAAGTACCTAGACAAGAGAAAACTTCAAGAATTCAAGAGTACCTAAAAACACTCCATCGCCTCACCCACCTAGGGCCCAGGAAAATGTTAGAAATTGCAAGAGACTGGCTGGGGGACACGCGCCCCGAGGAAATAAAAAGACTTGCAGAACAAGTTGTTAAGTTGTGCCAGCCATGTCAGCTGGTAAATGCCTACCCTGGAAGAATCCAAATGGGAAAACGATTAAGAGGAACACGACCTGGACAGCACTGGGAGATTGACTTCACCGAGATCAAGCCCACCAAATATGGACTGAAATACCTATTAGTTTTTGTGGACACTTTTTCCGGCTGGGTAGAAGCCTACCCCTGTAAAAATGAAACTGCGCAAATGGTATCTAAGAAAATTCTAGATGATATTTTCCCCAGGTTCGGACTTCCCCAGGTAATCGGGTCCGATAACGGACCTGCTTTCGTGGCCCAGGTAAGTCAGGGATTGGCCAGGGCTCTGGGAATCAATTGGAAGCTACATTGTGCCTATCATCCCCACAGCTCAGGACAGGTAGAGCGTATGAATAGAACTATTAAGGAGACTTTAACTAAATTATCTCTAGAGACTGGCGTAAGTGACTGGATTTCCCTCCTCCCTTCAGCCCTTTTCCGGGCTCGAAACACCCCTCTCCCCTCCCAGTGTAGTTTAACCCCTTTTGAAATCCTATATGGGGCTCCTCCCCCAGTAAAAGTTATAACTGATACTTATGAACCTTCTCTTGCTTCCTCTTCCCCCTTGGCTGCCCGACTGGCTGCTGTCACCACGCTGCAAAAGTGCATCTGGAAAAATCTTCAGCAGGCATACGAGCCCGGGGACCTGACAGTACCACACAACTACAAGCCAGGAGACTCAGTCCTCGTGCGGCGACATCGTGCTCTAACACTAGAACCCAGGTGGAAGGGACCGTATGTTGTCCTCCTCACGACCCCTACTGCAGTTAAGGTAGACGGTATTGCGGCGTGGATACACGCCTCACATTTAAAGCCAGCACCAATAGAATTTAATCAGAATGAGTGGGCAGTGGAGCGAGCAGAAAACCCGCTCAAAATCCGGCTTAAACGCCAGCAAACTGCTCCTCCTGCCTCAACTCCTGTGGTTACTTCTAATGCCCCCAGTCTTAGGGGGGTTTGATCGGCCAGTGGAACACCAAAAGCTGCTAAGGACTCTCTACGGTAACCCCTGTGACTGCCCCGGAGGTCATCAGTTCAAACCTGAGTACCGAGCTACACAGGCAGTCGACTGTGGCACTAAAACGGCCTATCTCCAGCTCAAGCCAACAGCTTCCACAGGTGAAATCAAGGCTCAGTGGGTATGTAAGCAAAAACCCCAACCCCTTCCCCCGGACACGAAAGGAACCTGCCCCCCAGGATGTGTAGAGCTAACTCAGGTACACTCACGGTGCTATAAAACCTATCAGCAGTGCGTTAAAAATGGCCAACTCTACCTGGTGGCGAAACTAACTGATACCTACAAGGGGAGCACTGGAGGTGAATGGGGTCCTGAAACTTTTAAAACTCCATACGGGGCAGCACATTGTCTAGCAAATATTGGAGATGTGGTCTGCTGGCCTCTAAAGGCCCCTTTACATATATCAGATGGGGAGGGCCCACAGATCAAGAAAAAGAAAAGGAAGCCATAGAATGGGCCGAAAAGGAAGTTTATAACCTAATGCCAAACTGGCCCAAGCACCCCTCCCTTCAAGCTAGGGTGCTAAATGAGGATCTGGATTCAAATATACACGAGATTCTAAAGTACACTCACAAGCTCTTAAATCAAACCAACCCAAGCTTAGCGGCTGACTGCTGGCTATGCATGAAAATGAGTAACGATTGGCCATTAGCAATACCTGTGCCTAAACCAAATATAAGTAGCTTTTCAAACTGCACCTATACCAAGCCCTTTAAGGTAATCCCTCAGGAATTTGACTCCTCCACTTGCTATGTTAGAAATTACTCACTAACCATAGATTTAGGGCAAGTACCAACAACAAGGTGCTCTAACATCTCCGAAGTCTCGTTGGACTTGGGATGCCTCCCCCCAGGACAGGTCTGGGTCTGTGGAGGAAATTTGGCTTATCCAGTGTTACCCAGAAATAGCACAGGCATTTGTGCACCTGCCTTCCTGCTACCCAACATTGATGTTCTCCCAGGAACTGAACCAGTCCCTCTTCCCAGCATAGACCTCCTGGGAGGACACCGAACTCGAACTCGTAGGGCTGTAGTATTACTACCCCTGCTGGCTGCGTTAGGTGTGGTCGGAGGATTAGGAATGGGAGCTGCAGGGTTAGGAGTTTCATTGGACCGGTATAATAAGTTATCTGATCGACTGGCCTCAGACATCCGGCAGGTTTACAAGTCTATCCAGGACCTACAAGACCAGCATGACTCACTCGCCCGGGTGGTCCTGCAAAATCGGAGGGGACTAGACTTAATCCTAGCCGAGAAAGGAGGATTGTGTGTAGCTTTACAAGAAGAATGTTGCTTTTATGTTAATAAATCCGGAATAGTACGAGACAGAATAAAGAAACACCAGGAAGAATTAGCAAAGCGAAGGGAGGAACTCTATGATCAACCGTTATGGTCTCTATGGGGAGGAATCCTCCCCTACCTCCTGCCTCTACTTGGTCCACTGCTAAGTGTACTCTTAATAGTTGCAGTAGGACCCTGTATCGTAAACAGAGTTGTAACTTTTATCCGCACTCAAGTGGGGGAAGTTAAGCTAATGGTGCTAAGACAGCAATATCAGGAAGTACCCACAAAACTCTGAGTAACCACTTGCTGCACCTTGAACTTAACCCCTGAAACCAACTCCGCCCCACCTCAGCAGGAAGTAGTTACAGAAGAGACGTCTGCCCAAAATCCCTTCAATGTTCTTGGCTAGCAGTGGTTACTTCGGTTACTTCTGTGTTAATTCTAAGAATAGAATTATTAACAAGAAGGAGTGGGAAATGAAAGAAGTGAAAAACATATTTTCCCCTTACACATTCCTGATGGGAGTTGTCTGTCTCTTTCTCATGCAATGCAATGTTCCCCCCTCAACCTCCCCTCTGTGTTAACTACCTGCTTGTCTTTTATCTACTGAGTTACAGGTGCTGATCCATTTGCTGGCTCCCCATGGTTTTACAGACCCTGCATTAATTGTGCTGAAGACATCTTGGAGACTTAATGTCTGGATCCCGCTCACTTGGAGACTTGAAGTCTGGACCCTACTCACACCTACCCCCAAAACCTCCGGATTCCCCCATATCAAAGCCCATTCCTGTTTCCTCTGTAAAAATAACACAGCCCACCTGAAAACTGTATAAAAACCCCTTGATTTCAGACTTTGGGGTTCGCAACCTCTGCTCTGCTCTGAGCACGTTTCGAACCTCTGATCGATCAGATTAAACTTGGAACTTGCCTGCAATTTGCTGAGCACGTGCCTTTTTCACTATTCTGTGCTGGGCAACTGGGGGGTCGGGTCGTCCGGATTTTTCAGTGGTAGTGGCTCTCATGGAGAAAATCTTCCAGGTTAGGCAGATAAAAAGGCTTGGGGGGTGGGGGGAGTAATGACATTGAAATCAAAGGAAGCTTTCCAGAAGTCTTCGCTCTGGTGGTGAAAAGCTACCAAAACAAAATAATTAACAATAATTGTAGTTAAAGGTAATAAGTCTTAAAAAGGAGGTGTGTACCTAAGGTGAGACAAGCAAACAAAAAACAACAACAAAGGAACTTGCCCAAGGACCTTGTTAATTGTTTAGCTGAGGTAGCGCTTTCTCTCCTTCAGCCTCAGAAGCTTGCAGATGGACAGAGCAAGAGTGCTGAAGGGAGATTCTCTTGAGTGTTAATGTACTTTGGAAGCTCCAAGAAGCATTTACCTGGTGACTGTAGGTGACAAGAGGTTGACCAGGTAGAGACATGCTTCACGGTCAGAGGGTAGATAGAGTCTTGCTTTCTTAAATACCCCCACTTAAAGAGGACGTGGAAGCTCCAAAGAGTAGAAATGATAAAGTTTTATGAGTATATAACTTTTTAAATTGGTCTGGGAGGGCCCGGAGAGATAGCACAGCGGTGTTTGCCTTGCAAGCAGCCAATCCAGGACCAAAGGTGGTTGGTTCGAATCCCGGTGTCCCATATGGTCCCCCGTGCCTGCCAGGAGCTATTTCTGAGCAGACAGCCAAGAGTAACCCCTGAGCACCGCCGGGTGTGGCCCAAACACCAAAAAAAAAAAAAATTGGTCTGGGAGGTAACTTGTGCCCTCCACCCCTGCTTTCTTGCTTTTCAATTATTTTGGTTGGATCTTGTTAAGTGTCCAAATTCAAGGGTTGTGCTCAATGGTTCATGTGTTATATCTTAACTGTCATACTTGAAAGCTGTAATGAACTTTCATCTCACTGAAAACACAAAATATAAATTTGCTTTATTGGAACAGTTGTACTTGCATCAACTGCCTACATGACACAAGAAATGTTTTTAAATGAGCAACTTTCACCTTTGAGATAAGTGAAAGAATGATATACTAACAATGGCATTATGTTTTAAAAGTTTAACATTAGCTTTCAGTCATTACTTTAGATAAGCTAACGTTTGGTTCTTGTAACTCCTATTATAATCAACATTAAATATTTGCTTCTTTTTGTTTTTGTTTTTTTCTGGCTCTGTGCTGGTGTCAGGGTTTGACTCATATTGTTCATCTGCAAGGTAAATGACTTAACTCCTGATAATAGATAATGCCTTAAATATCTTTCCAGCCTGACATATTTCATTCTTTTGTTGCCTTTCTTATAGTTATCTCTGAGCAAACAAATAGGAATCTAGGTGAAATCCAATCCTATTCTTTGACCCAATTTGTCTGCTAACTTCTGGTGAGTCACAATGGAACACAACAGGTGCTAATCTGCCTGGGGCAGGAAAAGTGCAAATAGATCTGAGACAAAAACATTTAAAGTCTTTCCAGGTAATTAACTCAGCACGATTTAGCTGGGATTCGGTAACCAAGAGTTTGTTGGCTCCTGCTGAGCAAAATAATCACTTTGTCACATTCATAGTGGATCTCACGTGCTGCATAGACGTATATTTACTGCTTTCTCACACACCCCCATCTTCATCATCCCCATTTCCTGATAAGAAAACTGAGTATTAGGGCCATTTGCAAGTGCCGTTGCCTGTGTAGCAGAAGCCTTGAATTGAAGGCCAGGCTTCTTTCTATTGTGGGAAAGTGGGATCCCCCGTTTTTTTTATTTAATATATTTATTTATTTTGATCATAGTGTCTTATCATATTGTTGACAATAATAGTTTAGGTACAATATATTTACTTAAAAAATCAGGGGGGATTCCCATCTCAAATTGTCATCCCTAGCCTCTGTTTCTATCCTACCTCCCTTTTCCCTTTTCCCTCACCCCCAGGGCGGCCTAGAATATGTGGTCCCCTCTGTATCTAACCCACTACTTAGTAGTCTTGCACCTGTTTGGTCTTAATGCCTCCCTTATTTCCCCCTCTAACTGGAGTCAGGACTAGCTAGTTCAAGTTGCGTGGTTTTGTTTGAAGGAGAAAAAAGTAATAAACTGGGGTAAGAGTCTAATACCCCGAAAATGGGCGGAGTCCTTCTAAAGGCTCTCATCATCAATCTGGGAGATGGAGAAAAAGTAGGTGAAACACTCCACTAGTACCAAAAGAAGTGTCAAATATCCAGTGAGGGCTCCAGCTATATCGATAAGCACCACACAGAGCAGACAAAACAAACAAACAAACAAGTAGAAAAACAAAACAAAACAAAAACAGACAAACAAAAATCACGCCATGGTCTTGAATTAAGAAACATGGCATAGCACATAACGAAAGAGAAGAAAGGAAGAGAAAAAAAAATAAGTATAATTGGGGACTACACTTTCAATAATCACACCCAAACAGAGAAATTGACCAAAATAGAATGGTAAATCAAAAATAATAATAACAATAATAAATGAAGGTAATATATATATTTATATCAAAAAAATAGCCAAGGTTTTGTGCTTTTTGTATTTTTGTTTTTTCCCTCCTGCACTGGCACAGTAAATATTAGGGTCATTCGAAAAAGAATTCACTTGGCCTAAGAGATATGGGATTTCTCCGTCCTTGGAGCATACTGTCATGGGATCAACTCTAGACATTGCTCAGGATCCTTTACTTTCCCGGTGGTGTTTTTTTTTTTTCCTTTGGTGTGTGGAAGACTTCTGCTCTGTGTTTAGAGGTCTCAGTATCTGTACAGATCCTGAGGTGGGACTTATGATGAAGTCAGTCTTTGTGGTTCTAGAGGTTCTGTTACCTCAGTGTCATTTTAATCCATCTTCTGTGGTTGATGATCTTGGTCTTTGCACTGAGCCTAGGGTGGCACCTAGGATAGCGTCTTTCTTTGTGCTCCCCAAAAGCCCCATTCCATTACAATTGTCTCTGCCGGATCTTTGGGGCTGGGGATCATGATTCTTGTGCAGGTCATAGTTCAAACCCTAAACTAGGGCTTATTTATTGGTCCCAAGATGTATACAGTCTGGTCGTGGATCAAGCAGCCAGTCATCTGTAAATCCCGATCTTGGGTTTTTGTCCTACCAAAGGGAGCCAAGACTTCTGGTTTTGTCTTGTCGTTAGTTGGTAAGGTAGGCTAATCTGCTCTAAGGTCAAGATGGTTGCATTTTCCCCGTTGTCAGGATATCATGTTAGAGCTGGGCCTTGTTGTTGGTCTCGTCGTATTAAGGCCGTCCTGGATGGAGTTTGTTTCCTGCAGCTGTTGTGAAGAGCTGTGCCGTTTCTATGTCGGGGATCCAGGGTTCAAGGCTGGATGAATGGTATCTAATCACCTGAGGTCTAATTTGATTCCACATGACATATTTTCAAGGCAGGAGATATCCCTATATTTTAAATAACTATGAGTTCCTATCTCTAGTAGATAAGAGCTCTCTTTTATTTTTTTAAATGTAAAATTTCCCCTTTACTTAGTGTGCCTTTGTAGGGGGAAGTGGTGCTACATTATAATGTCTGTATATTCGTGGGTGGACTGATGGGATAACAGTCACAGGTCACATACCAAAAAACGAAGAAAGAAAAAAAAAAGGGGGGGGGGATTGAAACTGTATGTGCTCACAAATATATATGAAGGACAAACATTTAAAAAAAGATAAATAAATAAATTAAAAAAAAAAGAAAAGAAATAAAATGAGTTAGCGAAATTTTTATGGGACCAAAGTGGTGCAAAAGACTACCTTACATTTGGGGGAGGGCAGGTAAAGAGGTGGTGTATTACAGGTCTTATGCCTATGTTGGAAGTACAGTTTTTCCCATTGTCTTTTGGGTTTTTCTTGTGGTGTGTGGGTTCCCATGCATCTTCCTAACCCATCCCCTGACCTTCTTCAGATTGGTAAATATTTGCGGCAGGGAGGTCTTGGAAGAGTTCTTGCATTGGGGATACTTTTGGATCTAGGCCCGGTTTCAAGGAGCAGTTCGCGTTAGGGGGAGTTGGTCGGGAGGGCCTCGCAGCATGAGTCCATAGGGGAGTTGGCTGTCTTTTCTTTCAGGAGACGAGGTGTGGGTTTATCTGGGTGTCCTCTCGCCTGGGTGCTGGGTACTGGTTCGTTGGGTAGGAGGTCGATCTTGATGCCTAATAGAATAAGGACTGGGGGTGAAGAGTTTTAATATGGTGGGAGATCTGGATGGGATTGAGGGGTGAGGGGATAGTTGGATTTCCGGAGGGGGGAAAGGGGAAGGTGTATGGGAAGGGTTTGAAGGGAGAGAAAAGAGAAAATACCTTAGAGAGAAAAGGGGGGGGAGAAAGGGAGAAAAGTAATGAGCAGAATAGAAGAAGAAAAAGAAAAAGAGAAAAAAAAAGTAGTGAGAAGAGGGGAGAGAATAGCAAGGGAATGCTGGTTTGATTGAATGTGTTCGAAGAATAGAGCCTGTAGTTTAAGTCTGTACATCTCAGGTACTGCTTCAGTGGTCTGACTGGACACGTGCTTCAATTCCTAAATGAAGGTATTACCTAGAGATAAAGTGTATGTTAAAGAGTTTTCTTGTGGCCATCTCGTAGTGCAAGCAAGGTATGGTATCCCGTGTGGTATCACGAGTTGCCACCTTAGTTTGTCCGCCCTTTGTATCCAAGGGCACCTGTGGGCAGAAAAGCTGAGAGGTTATTTAAAGTATAGTAAGATAAAGGCATTAAAAGGTAGTGTTATGGTATGTTGCCATTGTAGTCCGTGATTTCCCTTGGTGTTCTATACTTGTGTTCCTGTATATGAACTCTAAGGGATTATTGTGGACCTTTGTTGTAGAAGTCTGATTACATACCTGTTCTCTCTATGCTGCCGTTTCTGTTGTTGCTGTTTTCTTTGTGGTATAATGTGTAGTCAAGAGTTTGCGTTGTTCATTTTTCATGTATTTTGGACACTGCTCCCACGTCTATGCTGACTATTACAGTGTTCGGAGTTTCTACCCTGTTATTTGATAGGAGTTAGTTGTGTATAAACTATGTGTTCTAGGTGTTTCAGAATAGTGCTACCATTCTGTGTTTATCTTTTGTCTTCTGATTTACTTCGTTTAACATAACATGATCTAGGTCCATCCATGTTGCTGCAAAGTCTGTGATTGTATCGTTCCTGACTGCCATGTAATATTCCATTGTGTATATGTACCACATCTTAATGATCCATTCATCTGTTGTTGGACATCGAGGTTGGTTCCAAGATTTGGCTATTATACTGAGTGCTGCAATAAATAGTGGGGTGCATATATATTTTGGAATGAATGTCCTTCCATCTTGTGGGTATATGCCTAGTAGAGCAATTGCTGGGTCAAATGGCAGTTCAATTCTGAGTTCTTTGAGCACTCTCCAGACTTTTCTCCATAGATGTTGGACTAGGGGGCATTCCCACCAGCAGTGGATGAGAGTGCCTTTCATACCGCATCCTCGCCAACAAAGGTTGTTTTCATTATTTTTGATGTGAGCCAACCTCACTGGTGTAAGGTGGTATCTCATTGTTGTCTTGATTTGGATCTCCCTGATGATGAGTGAAGGTGAGCATGTTTTCATGTGTTTGTTGGCCATCCTTCTGTCTTCCTCAGAGAAGTGTCTATTCATTTCATCTCCCCATTTTTCTATGGCTTTATTTGGTTTTGAGGGGCTCAGCTTTCTGAGTGCTTTGTATGTTCTAGATATCAGCCCTTTATCTGATATGTCGAGTGAAAAGATTTTTTCCCATTCTGTTAGCTGTCTTCTTGCGTTAAGTAGGGTTTCTTTTGCCATGCAGAAGCTTTTCAGTTTGATGTATCCCATTTGTTTATATTTGATGCTAACGTTCTTGCCATTGGTGCTCCGTTCTCAAAGACCTTTTTGATATATAGGTTTTCGAGTGTTCTGCCTATTTTATTCTCGATAAACTTTATAGATTCAGGTCTGATTTCAAGGTCTTTGATCCATTTTGAGTTGACTTTTGTATAAGGAGTGAGGTATGGGTCAATTTTCACTTTCGTACATGTGGTTTTCCAGTTGTACCAACACCATTTGTTGAATAGGCTTTCTTTGTTCCATTTCAGATTCTTGCCTCTTTTATCAAATATTAGTTGGCTGTATATCTGGGGGTTTATGTCTGGGAATTCTGTTCTGATCCACTGGTCTGAGTTCCTGTCTCTGTTCCAGTACCATGCTGTTTTAATTACTATGGCTTTATAGTATAGTTTCAAGTTAGGTAAGGAGATGCCTCCCAGCTTCTTGTTTTTCAGTATGTGTTTGGCTATCCTGGGTCTTCTGTGGTTCCAGATGAATTTTGTGATTGATTGTTCTATTTCTTTAAAGAATTGTGTCTGAATTTGGATAGGGATTGCATTAAATCTATATAGAAGTTTGGGTAAGATAGTCATTTTGACTATGTTAATTCTACCTATCCATGAGCATGGGATGTTCTTCCATTTCTTTAGATCTTCTTCAATTTCTTTCTGAAGTGTTTTGAAGTTTCCCTGGTATAGGTCTTTCACTTCTCTTGTAAGGTTTATTCCTAGATACTTGATATTTTTTGATACTATCTTAAATGGGATTGTATTTTTAATCTCTCTCTCCTCAACTTCATTGTTTGTATATAGAAACGCTACTGTCTTTTGTGTATTGACTTTGTATCCAGCCACTTTGCTGTATTGGTTGATTGTTTCTAGGAGTTTTACTGTGGACTCTTTAGGGTTTTTGATGTATATCATCATATAGTCGGCAAATAGAGCTAGCTTGTGTTCATCTTTCCCTACTTGAATTCCTTTGATTTCCTTCTCTTGTCGGATTGCTATTGCTAGGACTTCTAAGGTTATATTGAATAAGAGTGGAGAGAGTGGACAGCCTTGCCTAGTTCCTGACCTTAGTGGGAATGCTTCTAGTTTCTCACCATTAAGTATAATGTTGGCTGTAGGCTTTTCATAAATAGCTGTAACTATCTTGAGGAAGGTTCCTTCTAACCCTATTTTGCTGAGTGTCTTTAACATGAAAGGATGTTGGATTTTGTCAAACGCCTTCTCGGCATCGATTGATATGATCATGTGGTTTTTGTCTTTCATGTTGTTGATGTGATGTATCATGTTTATTGATTTGCGGATGTTGAACCAACCTTGCATTCCTGGTATGAAACCCACTTGGTCGTGATGTATGATCTTTTTGATGAAGTGTTGGATTCGGTTTGCTAAGATTTTGTTGAGTATCTTTGCATCTATGTTCATTAGTAAGATTGGTCTGTAGTTTTCTTTTTTGGCGGTGTCTTTGCCTTCTTTGGGAATGAGTGTGATATTAGCCTCATAAAAGGAGTTGGGGAGGATTCCTGTTTTTTCTATGGTTTGGAAAAGCCTTTGGAACAGTGGTAATAGGTCTTCTTTAAATGTTTGATAGAATTCACCTGTAAATCCATCTGGGCCTGGGCATTTGTTCTTAGGGAGTTTTTTAATTACCTCTTCAATTTCCTCTGAAGTGATTGGTCTGTTTAGACTTTCTAGATCTTCCTTTACCAGTCTTGGAGGAGGGTGTTTGTCCAAGAATCTGTCGATTTCTACTGGGTTCTCTAGCCTACTTGAGTATAGTTGTTCATAATATGATCTCATGATATGTTGTATTTCTTGGGGTTCTGTTGTAATCTCTCCCCTTTCATTTGTGATCCTAGTGATTTGGGTGTTTTCCCTCTTTTTTTTTGGTGAGTCTTGCCAATGGTTTGTCTATCTTGTTTATTTTTTTCGAAAAACCAACTCCTGGTCTCATTGATTTTTTGTATTGTTTTCTTAGTTTCAATGTTGTTTATTTCTGCTCTGGTTTTTATTATTTCTTGCCTTCTGGTTGTGGTTGGATTTCTCTGTTGCTGTTGTTCCAATTCTTTGAGGTGATCTTTTAAACTGTTGGTTTTGTTGTTTTCCTGTTTCTTGACATAAGCCTGTATTGCTATGAGTTTCCCCCTAATTACTGCTTTTGCTGTGTCCCATAGATTTTGACATGCTGTCTCTTCATTGTCATTTGTCTCAAGGAATCTTTTTATTTCTTCCTTGAGTTGTTCTTTGATCCAGCTGTTGTTGAGCAGCATGTTGTTTAGTCTCCAAGTATTAGTTTTCCTCCATTGCTTCTTCTTGACATCAATTTTAAGCTCTGTTGCATAGTGATCTGAAATGGTACTTCTAATGATCCTTACCTTTGTGATCTTACATAGGTTGGCTTTGTATCCTAAGACATGGTCTATTCTGGAGAAGGTTCCATGTGGGTTTGAGAAGAATGTGTATTCTGCTTTCTGGGGATGGAGGGCTCTATATAAGTCTGTTAGCCCTAAATCTTCTAATTTTTCATTTAGAGCTCTTATTTCTTTGCTATTTTTCTGCTTGGAGGATCTGTCCAGTGGTGATAGTGGAGTATTGAAGTCCCCTACTATTATCACAATTCCCTTCATGTGTTTCTCCAGGTTTGCCAGTAGTTGCCTCACATATTTTGGTGACTCTACATTAGGTGCATAGATATTGACCAGGGTTAGTGTTTCTTGATCTAATGTTCCCCTGACCAGTAAGTAGTGACCCTCTTTGTCTCTGATCACTTTCTTGAGGTTGAATACAATTTGGTCTGATATAAGAATGGCTGTCCCTGCTCTTTTTTGTTTTCCATTGGCCTGAATAATTACTTTCCATCCTTTTATTCTAAGCCTGTGCTTATCCTGTAGCTGTAGGTGTGTTTCTTGCAGACAGCAGAAGTCCGGTTTATTTTTCCTAACCCAGTTCTCTACTATGTGTCTTTTAATTGGAGAGTTTAGTCCGTTTACATTTAGGGAAATTATTGATAGAGAGGACTGTTGTGCAGTTGTATTGTGTGGAGTGGTTGTTGTTACAATCGGGGGTTTGGATTGTGTAATTCTTCTCTGAGTAAGTCGCTTAGGATCGGCTTAGTTTGCACAAATAGTTCAAGTTCATTCATGTTTGAGAATGTTTTTAGTCTACCCTCCCATATGAATGATAGTTTTGCTGGGTATTGGACCCTGGGTTGGAAATTTCTTTCATTCAGTCGTTTAAATATGTCATTCCACTGTCTTCTTGCTTGAATTATTTCAAATGGGAGATCTGGTTTGATTCTTATGTCCTTTCCTTTGTACTTGAGGGTTTTTTTCTCCCTTATTGCTTTCAGGAGTTCCTCTTTCTCTTTGTTTTTTGCCATTTGGATTATTATGTGTCTTGGTGTGGGTTTATTGGGGTCTATTTTATTAGGGACTCTCTTGACTTCTTGGATTTGTCCTGAATTGTCTTTCCAGAGGGTGGGAAAGTTCTCTGTTATTATCTCCCTGACTACCTGTTCTACCCCCTTCCCTATTTCCTCCCCTTCTGGTATACCCACAATTCTTAGATTGTTTCTTTTGTCCTTGTTCATTAGGTACTGGACTTTTCCTTCCAGTGCTTTGCCTTTTATTTCTTTGTTGGTTTCTTGATCATTTTTTGATTGCAGTTTTCCTTCGAGTTCTTCTATGTGCTTCTCCAACTCTGTGTTTCTGCTCGTAGGCTTGTTACCTTGTCTTTTAATTCCTTCACTTCTTTTTGTATGGACTCTCTCATGTTCTTTGACATTTCTTCTTTAATTTGGCTGATTCATTCGTCCATGGATTTTTTATATTCGGTTGTTAGGGTTTCTTTTAATTCTTTTAGTAATTCTTGCATTTCCTTCCTCATGACCGCTTTTAGGTCTTCTTCCCGTGGATCTGTGCGCTTTGGTGGACTTGGAAATTTGATAGGGTTTGTCATGGTGTCTCCAGTTATTAGTGATTTCCTTGCTTTACGCATTGTTCTTTGTATTTAATGGTGTATTTTGGAGTGCTGTGGCTTCTAATTTTGGCCTGCTTTGGTCCCCTTCCTGAAGGTGTTTCTAGAGGGGCCTGTTGGGTGAGTTTGTTGAGCCTAGCCCTTTCTCCTCCCCTTTGCTACCTAGAGTTCAGCCTTCCTGCTGTGGGTCTTGTCCCTTTCTGCTCCTTATTTGTGTCAGCGGTGCAGTTCCACTCCTGGCCACAATGGTTACTGGCGCTGTTGAGCCTAGCTCTCAATCCCCTCTCCTTTCTCTGGGAGTCACTGGGGCTCCGCCCCCTCCACGTCTCCCTTGAAGGGTTCCCTCAGTCCAACACTTTGGGTTCTGTCCTCACCCTTGGGGAGTCCCTGGTCCACTCCAGGGTCCAGGGGGGTGGACTGTTCTAGGTCACCTGCGAGTCCAGATGGCTGGCCCTATCTCTCCCGTCTATTTGGGTAGCTCAACTTGCCTTTCTAGGCACCTACCTGGGGGAAGGGAATCACTGGACCCTCTCCGGCTGGCACGCAGGGGTCCCTGGGGGGGGGGCAGCCCATACCGCGCAAAGGGAGAGAAATTCACTCAGGCCTCTCCTAACTCACGCCTCCCTCCTGCACGCCAGAGTCCCTGGGGGGAGGTGCCGACCCAAGCCGCGCAAAGGGGCCGAAATTCACTCACGCTTCTCCTCACTCATGCCTCCCGCCTGCACGCCGGAGCCCCTCGGGTACCCCGTTTTATACTTGTGCAACCAGGTTCAGCCCGCACCCCAATCCCATCTCTTCAGTCCACAGGCAGCTGGCAATTTCAGAAAAATAGGTGGTTAGGTATTATTGAGACAAATTCAAAAAGATGGTGTAGATTTGTGTGTAAATACATACATGGAGGCTCATGAACAAGCAGCCCACATGAGACAAGATTGCTGGATTGCTTTGCAGGCTTTAAGAATTCATGTATTGACCCTCAACGCAGCTTTCAGTTTTCATTGACCAACCTTTACTCTCTACATGAAAGATTCTAAATGCATAACAAATGTTCTCCAGGTTTGGACAGCCTTCTGGTTTGGGTGGGGCAGGGGTGAGGTGGAATCTGTCCAGCATGGCCTGGAGTAGTACTCCAGTAAGCAGGTGCATGCCCTTGCTGATTCCTTCCTTCCTTCCTTCCTTCCTTCCTTCCTTCCTTCCTTCCTTCCTTCCTTCCTTCCTTCCTTCCTTCCTTCCTTCCTTCCTCCCTCCCTTCCTCCCTCCCTTCCTCCCTTCTTTCCTTCCTTCCTCCCTCCCTTCCTCCCTTCCTTTCTCCCTCCCTCCCTTCATTCCTCCCTTCCTTCCTTCCTCCCTCCCTTCCTTCCTCCCTCCTCCCTTCCTTCCTCCCTCCCTCCCTTCCTTCCTCCCTTCCTTCCTTCTTTCCTCCCTCCCTCTCTTCCTTCCTTATTTTCTTTCTCCCTCCCTCCCTCCCTCCCTCCCTCCCTCCCTCCCTCCCTTCCTTCCTTCCTTCCTTCCTCCCTCCCTCCTTCCTTCCTTTCTTCCTTTCTTCCTTCCTCCCTCCCTCCCTCATTCCTTCCTTTCTTCCTTCCTTCCTTCCTCCCTTCCACCCTTTCTTCCTCTTCCTTCCTCCCTTCTTCTCTTCCTTCCTTCCTCCCTCCCTTCCTTCCTCCTTCCCTTCCTCCCTTTTCCTTTTTTGGCACAAGGCTTACTCTTGGTTCTGAGCTCAGGGATCACACCTGGAGGGCTTGAGGGACCAAACAGAGTGCTGGGAACGAACCCAAGTTGGCCATTCGCAGGACAAGTACTTTATCCACCACACTGTCTCTACAGCCTCCACTTTTCTTTTTTCGAATTGCAGCCCGACCAAGGGCCTCGTCAGGTTTGGCCCGAGTCCTTGGCACAACCTGCTCATTGCAGTCATGGCCTCTTGAGTCTCAGTGATGTGCCAGTTCTGGCTTCTGAAGATGACAATCTGGGGACTATTTATGTTTGTTTCTACTTGGAAATTCTGTAAGATGGCAAAAGATGAACTGAGAGGGCCTGCACTCTGAATTATACATTTGACAGGGTGTCAGCACAAGCATAGTCTGTTTTGTTAGCATTTCCTCTACACATATATAAACTTAACACAGTCAGTGTTGGGTATTGATTGCCTGTGGATCCTTCTAAGAAAGACTTCGATAAAACTCTAGCTAGGAAACAAAGGACACGATGACTGCTCTCCTAGACCAAATTGGTCCATGATGAGAAAGGCTGAAAACAGCTGATCTACCAACTTGGTTAGAACTATGGCTCTGTAGGCTCCTGTACAGGACCAATGCTGGTTTACAGGGGTAAAAAGGTTAAAGAACACTGACATAAACCTCTTTTCCTCTGACTCCATTCATCTGTGGTTTCCTCTACTGGAAACCAGGTCATTGCTGCTTCAAACTATTCTGTTAGTTGGTAGAGTATTTTCATACCATCCCCCTGTAGGTTTATGTTTCACAAATGCTACTGTTTATTAGAATTAATCAAGAGACATTGGTTTTAAAATATAAACACAAACTCTTTTTTTTTTTTTTTGTGAGAATGTCCCTATTAAACATAGCCCATAAAAAAAAAAAAAAAGAGTTGGAGTTTAATGATTAGTGAAGCTTATCAAGTTTGATAAACTGGTACCACACCCATGTCCAGAAGAGGTTAACTAAGAATCAGCAGTTTAAGCTTCATAGCACAAAATAGGAAATTTCAGGATTTGGCCAATTTTACATTTTCTTTTTTTTTTTTTCTCTTTTCATATAACACCACCCATCACCAGTGCAACATTCCCATCACCAATGTCCCAAGTCTCCCTCCTCCCCACCCGACCCCCGCCTGTACTCTAAACAGGTTCTCAATTTCCCTCATACATTCTCATTATTAGGACAGTTCAAAATGTAGTTATTTATCCAACTAAACTCATTACTCTTTGTGATGAGCTTCCTGAGGTGAGCTGGAACTTCCAGCTCTTTTCTCTTTTGTGTCTGAAAGTTATTATTGCAAGAATGTCTTTCATTTTTCTTAAAACCCATAAATGTGTGAGACCATTCTGCATTTTTCTCTCTCTCTCTGACTTATTTCACTCAACATAATAGATTCCGTGTACATCCATGTATAGGAAAATTTCATGACTTCATCTCTCCTGACAGCTGCATAATATTCCATTGTGTATATGTACCACAGTTTCTTTAGCCATTCGTCTGTTGAAGGGCATCTTGGTTGTTTCCAGAGTCTTGCTATGGTAAATAGTGCTGCAATGAATATAGGTGTAAGGAAGGGGTTTTTGTATTGTATTTTTGTGTTCCTAGGGTATATTCCTAGGAGTGGTATAGCTGGATCGTATGGGAGCTCGATTTCCAGTTTTTGGAGAAATCTCCATATCGCTTTCCATAAAGGTTGAACTAGACGGCATTCCCACCAGCAGTGGATAAGAGTTCCTTTCTCCCCACATCCCCGCCAACACTGTTTATTCTCATTCTTTGTGATGTGTGCCATTCTCTGTGGTGTGAGGTGGTATCTCATCGTTGTTTTGATTTGCATCTCCCTGATGATTAGTGATGTGGAGCACTTTTTCATGTGTCTTTTGGCCATCTGTATTTCTTCTTTGTCAAAGTGTCTGTTCATTTCTTCTCCCCATTTTTTGATGGGATTAGATGTTTTTTTCTTGTAAAGTTCTGTCAGTGCCTTGTATATTTTGGAGATTAGCCCCTTATCTGATGGATATTGGGTGAATAGTTTCTCCCACTCAGTGGGTGGCTCTTGTATCTTGGGCACTATTTCCTTTGAGGTGCAGAAGCTTCTCAGCTTAATATATTCCCATCTGTTAATTTCTGCTTTCACTTGCTTGGAGAGTGCAGTTTCTTCCTTGAAGATGCCTTTAGCCTCAATGTCCTGGAGTGTTTTACCTATGTATTGTTCTATATATCTTATGGTTTTGGAGCTGATATCGAGGTCTTTAATCCATTTGGATTTTACCTTCGTACATGATGTTAGCTGGGGGTCTAAGTTCAATTTTTTGCAAGTGGCTACCCAGTTTTGCCAACACCACTTGTTGAAGAGGCTTTCTTTGTTCCATTTAGGATTTTTTGCTCCTTTATCAAAAATTAGATGATTGTATGTCTGGGGAACATTCTCTGAGTATTCAAGCTTATTCCACTGATCTGAGGGCCTGTCTTTATTCCAATACCATGCTGTTTTGATAACTATTGCTTTGTAGTAAAGTTTAAAGTTGGGGAAAGTAATTCCTCCCATATTCTTTTTCCCAATGATTGCTTTAGCTATTCGAGGGTGTTTATTGTTCCAAATAAATTTCAAAAGTACCTGGTCCACTTCTTTGAAGAATGTCATGTGTATCTTTAGGGGGATTGCATTAAATCTGTACAGTGCTTTGGGGAGTATTGCCATTTTAATGATGTTAATCATTAATTTAATGATGTTAATCCTGCCAATCCATGAGCAGGGTATATGCTATAGCGATTAGGCAAGAAAAGGATATCAAGGGAATCCAGATAGGAAAGGAAGAAGTCAAGCTCTCACTGTTTGCAGATGACATGATACTCTACTTAGAAAACCCCAAAGACTCTATCAAAAAGCTTCTAGAAACAATAGACTCATATAGCAAGGTGGCAGGCTACAAAATTAACACACAAAAATCAATGGCCTTTCTATACACCAATACTAATAAGGAAGAAATGGACATTAAGAAAACAACTCCATTCACTATAGTGTCACACAAACTCAAATATCTTGGAATCAACTTGACTAAAAATGTGAAGGACCTATACAAGGAAAACTATAAAACTCTGCTCCAAGAAATAAGAGAGGACACGCGGAAATAAACACAAACTCTAACCTCCTATTACCACCCCAAGAAATGCAGATTTAATTGCTGATTAAATTTGGGAAAGGCCTCACTGTCTGTTTTCAACAAATGTCATTGAAACATGTGTCCATGAATTAAAAAATGTCCAGATTTATTTTCAACACAGCCTTTCCCAGAGCTATCCTTCTTTAAAATGCTGACTTCTTGCTTTGCTAAGGGAATATCAGAAAGGGTTATTTTTGTAGTTCTTTCTTTCTGAAATGTCCTTTCCTGGCTCTGGTTTTGATCTGTTTCTCATTGAATGCTATATACTAGCCACATGACTCATAAAAGAAAATATATTCTCTAGGAAGCATCAGTTGTAAATGGACATTCTGATCAAAAATATCTTCACATTGGCATGTTTATGACTGACATAATTAAGTGCCTTTTAGGTGCTAAGACTGGGTTTTCCTTATTTAAATAACCAAAATGATGTGCTTGTGAGTGGTCTTGTTTCTTTCCTGTCAGTCAAAAACTATCTTGTGTGAAATAATTTTTTTTGGTGTTGTTATTGTTATTGTTGTTGTTCATTTCCCCCCCCTTTTTTGTGCTTTGTTTTGTTTTTATTTCAGGACCGTGGTTATTGTGTGGTCGTTGTCTTTATTGCTGTGTGCCTTTTGGATTTTTTTGTTTGATTTTTCTTTTTGTATTGTTGTTATGTTTTTCTTCCCTTTTCCCTTTCTTCTCTCAAATTGATATTTATAGCCTCTAGAAGGACTCTGTGATTTCTTGCTTGTTTGATTTTTGCTCCATTTTATTTTTTTCTTTCAAACAGAACCACATAACTTGAACCATCTTGTTCTGCCTCACAAATTGAGGGGGAAATAATGAAGGGTACCAAGATCAAACAGTTGTCTGATCATTAAGTAGAAATAAAAAATTGTCAGACTTAAATACCAAATCCAAAGTCAATGACAACAGAATCTGTATCCAATCTACAACAAGCTAGACACAGAGGGGACCACATTTTTATTAATATCTTTGTTTAAACACCTTGATTACAAATATGATTGTAGTTGGGGTTTAGTCATATAAAGAGCACCCACCTTCACCAGTGCAACGTTCCCACCACCAATGTCCCAAATCTCCCTCCTCTTCACCTCACTCCCACCTGTACTCTACACAGGCTTTCCACTTCCCTCATTTATTCATTCACATTGTTATGATATTTCTCAGTGTAGTTATTTCTCTAACTACACTCACCACTCTTCGCGGTGAGCTTCATGTCATGAGCTGGACCTATCAGCCCTCCTCTGTTAGTCTCTGAATTTTATTGGAAAAATGTCTTTTATTTTTCTTAAAACCTATAGATGGATAAGACTATTCTGTGTCTAATTCTCTCCCTCTGACTTATTTCACTCAGCATAATAGAGTCCATGTACATCCATGTATAGAATAATTTCATGACTTCATCTCTCCTGATGGCTACATAATATTGCATTGTGTATGTGTACCACCATTTCTTTAGCCATTCATCTGTTGAAGGGCATCTTGTTTGTTTCCAGAGTCTGGCTATTGTAAATAGCACTTAATGAATATTGGTGTGAGGAAGGGATTTTTGTATTTTGTTTTTATGTTCCTCATGTATATCCCTAGGAGTGGTATAGCTGGATTGTATGGGAGCTCAATTTCCAGCTTTTGGAGGAATCTCCATATCGCTTTCCATAAAGGTTAACTAGATGGCATTCCCACCAGCAGTGAATAAGATTTTCTTTCTCTCCACATCCCCTCCAGCATTGTTTTCATTTTTTTGTGATGTGCACCAATCTCTGTGGCGTGAGATGGTACCTCATAGTTGTTTTAATTTGCACCTCCCCAATGATTAGTGATGAGGAGCATTTTTTCATGTGCCTTTTGGCCATTTGTATTTCTTCTTTATCAAAGTGTCTGTTCATTTCTTCTTCCCATTTTTTGATGGGATTAGATGTTTTTTAATTGTAAAGTTCTGTCAGTTCCTTGCATATTTTGGATATTAGCCCCTTATCTGATGGGTATTGGGTAATTAATTTCTCCCACTCAGTGGGTGGCTCTTGTATCCTGGGCACTATTTCCTTTGAGGTGCAGAAGATTCTCAGCTTAAAATATTCCCATCTGTTTATTTCTGCTTCCACTTTTTGGAGAGTGCTGTTTCCTCCTTAAAGATGCCTTTAGTCTCAATGACATGGAGTGTTTTACCTACATGTTGTTCTAAATACCTATGGTTTTAGGTCTGATATCAAGGTCTTTATTCCATTTAAATTTGATGTTCATATATGATGTTAGCTGGGAGTCTAAGTTTCCTTTTTTGCAAGTGGCTAACCAGTTGTGCCAACACCACCGGTTGAAGAGGCTTTCCTTGCTCCATTTATTATTTCTTGCTCCTTTATGAAAAATTAGGTGATTGTATGTCTGGGGAACATTCTCTGAGGCCTCAAGCCTATTCCACTGATCGGAGGGTCTCTCTTTATTCCAATACCATTCTGGTTTGATAACTATTGCTTTGTAATACAGTTTAAAGTTGGGGAAAGTAATGCCTCCCATATTTCTTTTCCCAAGGAGTGCTTTAGCTATTCGAGGGTGTTTGTTGTTCCAAATAAATTTCAGAAAGTGTTTGATCCAATTTGAAGAATGTCATGGGTATCTTTAGAGGGATCACATTAAAACTGTACAATGCTTTGGGGAGTATTGCCATTTTAATGATGTTAATCCTGCCAATCCATGAATATGGTATGTATTTTCATTTTCTAGTGTCCTCTCTTATTTCTTGAAGCAGTGTTTTATAGTGTTTTATAGTGTTTCTTTGTATAGGTCCTTCACATCTTTAGTCAAATTGACTCCAAGATATTTGAGTTTGTGTGGCACTAATGTGAATGGTGTTATTTTTTTAATGTCCATTTATTCCCTATCATTTTTGGTGTATAGAAAGGCAATTAATTTTTGTGTGTTAATTTTGTAGCCTGCCATCTTGCTATAATGAATCTATTGTTCTAGAAGCTTTTTGTTAGTTTTTAGGGTTTTCTAAGTAGAGTATCATGTCATCAGCAAACTGTGAGAGTTTGACTTCTTCCTTTCCTATCTTGATTCCCTTTATATCTCTTTCTTGCCTAATTGCTATAGCAAATACTCCCAATACTATGTTGAATAGAATTGGTGAGAGAGGACAGCCATGTCTTGTACAAGAATTTAGAGAAAAGGCTTTTAGTTTTTCTCCATTGAGGATGATATTTGCTATTGGCTTGTGGTAGATGGCCTTAACTAGATTGAGAAAGGTTCCTTCATTCCCATCTTGCTGAGAATTTTTTTTTTTTTTGGTTGTTTGGGCCACACTCATTTGATATTCAGGGATTACTCCTGGCTAAGCACTCAGAAATTGCCCCTGGCTTGGGGGGACCATATGGGACACTGGGGGATCAAACCACAGTCCTTCCTTGGCTAGTGCTTGCAAGGCAGACACCTTACCTCTACCGCCACCTCGCTGGCCCAGAATTTTTTTTTTTTTTTATCAAAAATGGGTGTTGGATTTTATCAAATGCTTTCTTTGCGTCTATTGATATGGTCACGTGATTTTTATTTTTCTTGTTGATGTTGTTTATTATGTTGATAGATTTATAGATGTTAAACCATCCTTGCATTCCTGGGATTGAATCTACTTGATCTTAGTGAATGATCTTCTTAATGAGGCATTGGATCGTATTTTCCAGAATTTTGTTGAGGATTTTTGCATGTGTGCATCAGGGATATTGTTCTGTAATTTTATTTTTTGGTAGCATCTCTGGTTTTAGTATCAAGGTGATGTGACTTCATAAAAGCTATTTGTAAGTATTTTTGTTTTTTCAATTTCATAAAAGAGCCTGGGCAGGATTGGTAGTAATTCCTCTTGAAAGGTTTGAAAGAATTCATTATTGAATTCATCTGGTCCTGGGATTTTGTTTTTGGGCAGACATATGATTACCATTTTAATTTTCTCAATGGTGATGGGGTATTTAGATATGCTACATTTTCCTTATTCTACCGTGGAGTCCAAGAATTTATCCATTTATTTATTTCACCCAATTCTCATATTTGGTGGTATAGAGTTTCTCAAAGTAGTCTCTGATTACCCTTTGAATCTCTGCAATATCTGTTGTGATATTTTCATTTCTGATACAGATTATCAAGTTTCTCTCTCTTTGTGAGTTTTGCCAATGATCTTTCAATCTCGTTTATTTTTTCAAAGAACGAACTTCTCCTTTTATTAATTTTTCAGATTGTTTTTGGGTTTCCACTTCATTGATTTCTGCTATAAGCTTTGCTATTTTCTTTTGTCTCCTTATTTTTGGTTCCTTTTATTGATCATTTTTTAATTTTTTGAGCTGCATCATTAGGCTATTGAGGTATGCCCCTTCTTCCTTCCTGATGTGTGCTTGCAAAGCTATAAATTTTCCTCTCAGTACCACTTTTGCTGTGTCCCATAGGTTCTGATAGTTTGTGTCTTCATTGTCATTTGTTTCCAGAAAGTTTTGATTTCCTCTTTGATTTCATCTCGGACCCACTGGTTGTTAAGTAGCAGGCTGTTTAATTTCCATTTGTTATTGTTCTTCTGTGTCCCTTTTTAGTTCACATCTAATTTCAGAGCCTGTGGTCAGCAAAGGTAGCCTGCTCAATTTCTATTCTCTTGATTTTATAAAGGTATGTTTTGTGTGCCAGCATGTGGTCTATCCTGGAGAATGACCCATGTACATTGGAGAGGAATGTATATCCAGGTTTCTGGGGATAAAGTGTCCTGTATATATATATATATATATATATATATATATATATATATATATATATATATATATATATATATACTAGGCCTCTTTCTTCCATTTCTCTTTTCAGAGCTACTATATTTTTGTTGGGTTTTAATCTGATTGACCTATCAAGTGTTGACAGGGCCATATTGAGGTCTCCCACAATTATTGTGTTATTATTGATGTCCTCTTTTATATTTGTCATTAATTACATTAGATAATTTGCTTGTCTCTCATTGGGTTCATATATGTTAGTAGCATGATTTCTTCCTGTTGTACATATTCCTTGATTAATACAAAGTGTCCATCTTTCTCCCTTACAACCTTTCTGAGTCTAAAGTTTGTGTTGTTTGATATTAGGCTACCATAGGGGACTACTTATACTAGTAGCCCACGAGTCAAAGGAGGGGGATATGGGTGCATGCTGGGAATAGGGGTGGAGGGAGGACAACACTGGTGTTGGGAATAACCCTGAATCAATGTCAGTATGTACCTAAAATATTACTGTGAAAGACATGTAATCCACTTTGGTCAAAATAAAAATTATTATATAAAAATACCTTGTTTGTGTCTACACACATGATTTCTTGTCAGTAGGTATATCTTTTAGAAAAATTACTCCTTTATATATATTCAGACACTCATACATAATGCACACATTACATGTAATAGGAACTAAATTAGAAGTCTAGATTTAGTTTGACTCCTGATCTTATTGTCAGCATCTCAATCACTAAGTCTTACTAGTATTCCAGTATTCCTCAAACTATGGCTCAGAGGCTACATATTGTATTTGTTCCCATTTTGGTTCTTCACTTCAAAATAAGATGTATGCAGTGTGCATAGGAATTTGTCCATAATTTTTGTTTTTACTATAATTCAGCCCTCCAATAGTCTGAGATACAGTGAACTGGCTCCCTGTTTAATAAATTTGAGAACCACTGCTGGTAATTGAATAAAGTTAATAGCAGCCACTGCTTCTACATCAAACTTGCAAGGTTCACAAACTATGACCTACAGGTTAAGTCAGGCCCATCCCCTGTTTTTGTAAATAAAGTTCTTTATGACAAAATCATGGTAATTTGTTTCTGTTTTATCTTTGACAACTTTTATGCTTCATAGCCTGAAGAGTTGTACCAAAGCTCTCTAGTTTACGAAGCCTCCTAAAGTACTCTCTGATTCTTAGGAGTTTGCTTCCCTGGCTCTCCACTTTCTAACGGACATTTCAATAGTCATTGTTCACATGAAAAAGATATTGAGGACATCAACAAAATTTCAATGCATTAGGTAAATTTCTGTCAGTTTTTCTGAAATTGCAATTTTCACGGGCAGAGTATTTTAAGTTTAGATTCATTGAGTGTGTATGGAGTAGGTACAGTTAAAGGGTTTTGCAGAGGGTTAAAAACACTAACAGAAATGTCTCAATAGATAAATCAGGGATTTTCAAGTTATATTCCGAGAAATGTCAGTATTTTTTTAGATCTGACTATATATGCAGTGATTAAGGATTGACTCTTGGGTCTCATGTAAGTGCAAATTCTCTACCATTGTATTACATCTTTAGATTGTGTGGATATATATTTTTAATATATAAACAAGTTTGGGGAACTGGAGAGATAGTACAGGTGTTAAGGTGCTTGTCTTGCATGGAGCTGACCCTGGTCCCATACATGGCACCACATATGGTCCTCTTACTACTGTTGGGAGCAAACTCAAGCACAGAGCATGGAGACTACCCTGGGCATGACTGGATGTGATTCAAACAAATTTACCCACACCACAAAAGGTTGGTCTATGTAGATAAACAGCATTGAACATATACAACATAGAATCTTTCAGAATACTAATCATTTTCTCTTTTTTTTATTTAAGCACCATGATTACATACATGATTATAGTTGGGTTACAGTCACGGAACATCTCTCTTCACCAGAGTAACATAACCCCCGCCCAATGCCCTCTCCCTCTTCCCATCCTGCCTGTATTCGAGGCAGACATTCTACTACAGTTATTTGTTTTTAAGTTCAATAAACTGTTTTATTTTCCTTAAAGGATAAGTGTTAAAAATACAATAGTAAAGGTGTGACAGTGCAATCGCCGTTGTTTGCATAGGCCCAGAAAAATATGGGGAAAATAAAAAAAGAATTCTTGGCTTGATTACAAGAAGGCCTCATTCCAGAAGTTTATTGGCATAAGACTGACTCTGGGCTCTAGGCATACCAGTTTGTCCAACCTGAGTCATTCTCCGTGTTCCCAGTGAAACTTTTTCTCACTTTAGCTGTTGTTGGTATCAGGTTCCTATATTTAAGGATTCTGGATTCTAAGCATTTCTTTCATTGAAGTCAGGCTGATTTGGAGCATCCTCTAGTTTCAGCACACCATTAGATGAGGAGCGATCTGCCCTGCAAGCAGGTTGTTGTTGAGTCGTCTGGGTGTTGAGAACACTTTGGAGTACCGTACTTTCCGGCGTATAAGACGACCTCCTAATTTTGTAGTTAAAACATAGGTTTAGGCCTATATTCGCTGTATCAGACAGAACATTCTTGTGCTGCAACTGTATGTAACACAGTGAGCCAATTACAACAAGCAAAGGTTCAAAGATTATACTGTAATAGACTTCCTCTCTGACTCTGGCCAATGTGAGCAGGCTTTTGACAGTGTAGATTCGGGTCCAGAACATTGTCTCATTTGCATGCATAAAAAGCCTGCTTGGATTGGCTGAGTTAGAGAGGTGGTCAGAGCAGCCTTGCAGTGATTGCTGCAGGATTGAGTTGAAAAATTCGTTTTGTGGCAATATTCAGACTACTTTTGTTTAGCGGCATATTGAAACATTTTTCAGGATATACTTGGCGTATAAGACGACCCCCGATTTTTGGTTGACTTTTTTTGTTTAAAAATTCATCTTATATGCCGGAAAATACAGTAAGTCAATGCCAGTGGTAGGTTTTCCCTGGTAGAGGTTTGCATCCTGTTATAGACAATTGTGGCTGTTTCCATAGAGATGGTATCCATTTTTCAGAGGTGTATGGGCAATGCCCATTCTTCTGAAGCCTAGCCAAATCATTATGCCAATGTTCAGTTTAAAAGGCCTAACTGCATTACCAAATTTGTGTTCTCATCTCTATTAGATAAAAATTGTTTGCATATGTATTATTTTCCCATTTTAATGTGCCTATGCAAAAGAGAAATGATGCCACAAGATATTGTTGCTGCATCTGGGAGCCGAAGGATCAAGTTCAACATTCCCCATAACTTTGCTCAAACATGAATTCTATACAAAGGTACTCTTCTAACAGTATTGGTTATAAAACCAATCTCAATGGGGAAAAAGCAAACAAACAATCAAATACAAAAACCAGTGGGCAAAATTGTAACTATTAGAGAATATTCAGGAAAGAGTTATAGATGTTAAGGGAATGCATCTGAGATATACAAAGGAGATACACGTGTCCCTTTTATGTTTTAGAAATAATCAAGGGGGAGGGTGTTGTTTCCTGGACACTACTTTGGTCTGTGATTTGGCCATCTAGAGTCTGTAAATAACTCACAGCACCTCATATCGGGAAATGTCTTTGACTGGAGGCGTCTTGGCAACTGGTTATGGTAGCAAGCACATATATCCAGTGAAGGGAGTTGGAAGATAGGAGTCCGTTGATAATAGATTAATAGGAACAGAGTTTTGGTTTCTTCTCAGGTGGAGAGTCTGCTTTTTCATTTTGGGAGCTGGCTGGCAGTTAGCTTGAGAGAGGATAATAATCTGCTTCATAAAGAGCAAAGAGCTGGGGGTACAAATGGTCACATGTGGGGTGATAGACAGTGAGGATGAGAGTAAAAGACTAGAAATGAGCCTGTAGAGTGGTGAGCCAATGGGGGGAGGAAATAATACAGCATAGACATTCTGTATATTTTAAACATAGATGAACCTCTATGATATCCTATTTAACTATCTGTACCATATAATGAAAGTGGATTGAATGATATGATATCCTACAAATTTATACATTTATTTGTGCTGGGGCAAAAGCCCCCATGCAGTTTGAAAATGGGAATTGAGAGAAGGCTGTGGGGGTAGCCGAGGCTACATCTTCCCCTAAGATTGGCCAAAAAGCCTACAGCATGGAGCCATGTTGTCCCCTTGTTGCCTGCTGAAACTTTGGCTCCCCAAGAGGTGTTTGCTTCCTAAATGCTGAAAGCTGGAAGTTCAACAGACACCTCCCCACCCCCTGCAGGAACGGGAAGCCTGGGGTCCTTTAAACTGTTCATCGCTGAAACTCATTTGTTGGGACCCTGAGCAGGCGGCCAGGGGTAATCCTGGGGCCCAGGAGGAAAGAGAGAGAACGATGTGGGGGGCAGCCGAGGCTGCATCTTCCTCTAAGATTGGCCAAAAGGCCTACCACATGGAGCCATCTCGTCCCCGTGTTGCCTATTATTCCCTAATCATTCTCTTTCCTAAAAGAAAATCTAGTAATAGTTTCTAAGGAATAGTAACATTGTTTATGTGGGGGTTGGAGAAAATATGGGAAATCCTGGCCCAAATAAAATCGTTGATTTTAATTTTTTGGATGCCAAATTGACTCTGAGTCTAAATCACTGGATCTTATCTTTTTGTAAATTTGGGCCAGGGAATTTTATCCACTTAGTTTGAGCTCTGCTCACCTAGATGAAAAACTATTTATTTGTGGCTTTGCAATCTATATTTATGCCACTGCATTGACTAGAACTGTTCATTTTAATTGTTTTAAAAGTTGTTGCTGTAAAAAAAATGTCTCCAATGGATGCCCCCAGAGGTTGCTCATTTGCAGAAAAGTAATCCATCCTGATGAAGACATGCCATCAATTCACATGTCTTCTGCCTTATCTTTGTTGTTCTTCACATTCTATATCATTGTCAAGTTCATTCAGTTCATTAATGACTAAGGGAAAGGTTTGCTACCCTGAATAGTTACAGTGTTTGTGGTCTAAAAATAAGATAGCATCTTTTATCTTCTTGTATGCAAGAAGTTCTAGTCTTTGTTTCCACTTCCTGGCTTGTTGGGGTAGTAACACATTTTAAGTCTATATCTGCTTTTACTTTATCAGGAGCTTTATCTTGCAATTGGTCCTTTGCTTGAATTCATGATAAATATGATAATCCTCGACTTTTTTCACTTTCGTGTTTATCTTTTGATGTCTCTGAGATTTTTATTATTGTTATCTTTTTATTTGTATTCTGTATTTTTGTTTTTGGTCTTTATCTGAGAGTGTTCAGGGCTTACTCCTGGTTCTGCACTCCCTACAGGGGACTGGGGTTGCCTTCTCTACTTCCTGATATCTTCTCTTATTCACTAGTTGTAAATAGAGACTATTTCCACCCAGTTCCCCCAGATGTGTAGCAGGACAGCCCCTGAAGAGGTTGACTGATGGAGGGATGGAGAATGAGGCCCTTTTCTTCCAGCTCGTAGCACGTGTCTGCCACCCTGTCTAGCCCACGGTTCTGAGGTGAAACGGCGGGTAAACAGCTCGCAGACAATCAGGCTCGTGGAAATATTTGCTTTATTCGGATGGACAAAACTGAAGTCCAAAGACTCCGATTCAGTTCCAGCCAGCCAAAGCCTCTCGCCTTCCACAGGCCCTTGCTCTTATAGTCCAGAGTCAGGTCCCACCCAATGGTGGGATCAGATACCAACCAATGGTGGAAGCAGAATCAGGTCCTACCCTAGGGTGGGGGCAGAATGCCAGGTCACACCCTAGGGTAGGGCACAATCACCTAATCAGATTAGGGTGAGCAACATAGTAATCCCCCAAAATATTTACATACACAACAATTCCCCCTTTTGTTTTTAGTAAACCAACAATATTGTCTACAATTATTAAAAGAAAAATTAGTCGATAATAAAAGAGCGGCTGTTTGCATAAGCGCATCACAGGAAAATGTAAAGAAAAACTTCTAACCTAAGCACAGGGTGTCTAAAACCAGAAACATGTATCAAGGAATCAACTACAAGCTCCTGAGAAGATAAATCTAAGACGTACATAGATCTTTCGAAGAGACACCAGAAAGGTTGTGTAGCAGGCAAGAAGAAGCACCTTTTCTTTATTTGTTGTTGTTGTAAGTGGTGGTGGTGGTCGTTTTTGGGTCACACCTGGCAGTGCTCAGGAGTTACTCCTGACTCCACGTTCAGAAATCGCTCCTGGCAGATACCGGCATTTGAACCAATGACCTTCTGCATGAAAGGCCAACGCCTCGCCTCCATGCTATCTCTCCAGCTCCATTTTCATTCAAGTTCAGGTAGACCAGAAAGCCCATCTTTGAGGGCATTGAACTAGGCCTTTATTTCAGAAGAAGTGGCACATACACCCTCTGCACAGTGGGGAGCCACTGCAATGATGATCAATAGGTATCTGAACTTAGTCCAAGTTCTTAATCCGGTCTGAAGTCCATAAGATGTCTGAAATTGATGTCGACTATTTATAGATGGGAGCTTAAGTCACAAACCAAAACAAAATGTTTAAGGCAGAGACCCTCCCTGTGTAAATAAACAACTTGAGGGCCCATCCAAAATGGATGGAACCTTCTATAAACCTAGTATTTTGCCTATGATGCGCCCACGCAAAAAACCCTGAGAACAGACAAAAATATCATTTGGGAAATTATAGACAATAATATATAACTCACAAACCTAAAGTCAAGAAAGCAAAACCTTAATGTAATACAACATCGATTCCTAATATTAAAAACTAAAATAGAAAAACATTAATTACGATAGTCAAAAGAAGTGTAGTACCAAACATAACTTCAAAGGATTACAGTTATAGGAAAAACAACAGATGTAATTTCTACAGAGTTCAATACCAATCTGTAAATATGAGGGGTCTGGAACTCCAAAAAGACCGGCAGAAGACTCTTGATGGGTCTGGAAAAGCCGGTTGAAGCCTTGTACAGGAGATAACATCAAGCTGAATGAAGAAGGAACGCCAGTACAGTCATCCATGTGTTGGGGCATCCCCAAGCGTTACATCATTACATCATAAGTTGGTTGGGCTTCTGTATTTCCTTTGGGATCGGTGCAATCTTGGGGTAGCCATTGTAGAAACGGTCAACAATAGCATTTTGTATGTGGATGGAAAGCCAGAAATTCAGATAGCACAGTTTAACTGGGATCCAGAGACTGTGGGTCTTGTCCATGGATCTTTTCTCTGGTGTTACATTGTGACACAAATCCCAGGTGGCTTCATTTCCAACAAGTTTGCAGCATATATGGTGTAAAACTCCAACAGTCATGGATTTCTTCTTCCCGCTGAGATCAGGAAGCTTGTAGTTGTGGGTGAAGGAGATGGGTTGCACATGTGAAATCCTGAAAATTAAAATGTTAAGGACTAGGAAGAGAGAAGGAAGGATAAGGAAGACTAATTTGGGGAAGATAAAGTTAGGAAAAAGGAAACTATATACAAAATATGCAGAACAGACAGACACTAAACAAGACATACATACACAGACTTCACAAAAAATATGGCCATAACACTCACTCATACTAAAAAATATTTGTTAGAAAGGATCCAAAATAGAGCAAAAGAAAAGAGAATTCAGCTGAATCAATTAAAAGCTCCTTAAAATGTAATAGCCGGCAATTGTTTAGATAAATCATTTCAAATTCACACAAAAAAAAAATTTTTTTTTTATGGTTTTGCCTAGCAGATCTGAAAGAGAATTTCATGCATAATACAAACATGGACAACTCTACTATACGTGTATATCAGTATATATACAAAGTTATTGTATAACAGTAACTTTATGATAATCAATCATAGGCAAGAAGCACTGTGAAGAAAGTCCACCTAAAATTATCATTATGTAAGCGTCTTAAAACCTAAATTGAGGGAAATAAAGCAATGATGTTAAAATAAAAAGAGTGAAAGTCGTTAAATGAGTATACCTAGAAAGAAAAACAACATTAATATGATGAGAAATTTCTCTTTCAGGTGAACCTTGACTAAATTAATTTGTAAAATTTCATGATTAACTGAGACCTAGAGCAATAATGAAATTAAGACATAAATCCATCCTACAAGGAAACACATTGGGGATTCATGATTTTCAATCTATATTCATTGATCATGCCTGTGGAAAGAATCCTAGAGCATTAATAGCAACTGATAAGGAAGTAAAATGATTATCTGGTGTTCATTGTAGATCTCTAAGAAGTATAAAACAGGATGTATGCTGCTGTGGATTTCACCAATGTATTAGGGACTTTTTTGATCTTCTTGTCATCAAAATTTATCCAGTGTTGTTTTGCAGCAATTTTACAGTATGAAGTACAGTGTCCATAGTGAACTTTACCATAATGGTTTGACACCGATGATAAGTTGTATTTCTTAATCTTGCTTTTATTCTCTGAAGTGAATTCCTCTAAATTGAGGTCTTCTAAAGGAAAATCTACATAAGTATGCAATTTTTTTATTTGTTTGCCATCAAAAGCAAAACGTTTCAAGTGTATTATAAGTACTGGTGGCAGTTTCCATAAGTACGTTTTCTTTGAAAAATCCCTTCTATTTTTGCAACTGTTGCACAGAACTTTGTTGTCATTTCTTAATTCTTCTTCTTTAAAAAATTCAGAGAGGCATTCCTGTAATGTACATTTATCTGTAGATGTAACAGCCAAAGACAAATGAACAAATGTCTCATAAACCTCAGACTTTTGGTGGCAAGTGAGACACTGGAGTATAGATTTGAATTGTCCTTGAAAGAGATCATAAATAATAGATTTATGAGCCTTTTGGTGTTCTGGACTAAATTGTTCATAATTTTCATTTCCCATGAGATGTGTAGTTTTGTCTGTCATTAGATTTACAGTAAGCAAGTCCTGATGTAATCCCTCTATTAGGAACATCAGTAGTTCGTGAGGATCCTGCTGATTGTGTCCAGCAAACTGGTCATTAAGTAAACCAATTGTTACTTTGAAGCTTTCAGGGTTAATATATCTATGAAATCCATTTCCCATGGTTTTGATGAGCCGACCAAATTCTTCGGCTAATTTACCTTCATGCCCCATCGGATTTTTCTTGTTAATATCCTTTTTATAATGATCTTTATAAAAATACTGAGTTAAGTCTGAAATATTATACAAGCATTGCAATATTGAGTTCATGTAGCAAGAGTTTCCTATATTTTGGAGCCCAGTTAAGACAGGTTCCTGTCTTTCCTTTTGCATCTCGGAGTGTAAGGGTTTATCACTACCATCAGTCTCACTCATTGTATGGTGTGTGACAGCTAAATCGTTCCCTGCCCCAGAGACCTTAGTAATATTACTGCTGTTAGTGTCTGAAGTATTCTGTTTTTTCTCTGAAGGGGAGTTTGTAGTCTGAACCTGATCATTTGTGCTAGCCCGATTTCTAACAAGACGTAATGGAACCCAAAATTTCTTGGGAGGGTCATCATTTATAGAAACATAGGCATAACCCCTTCCTCTTAGGAGAAGATAGCCAGCTATCCATTTTTCATCCTCCTTGATCCAAATAGGTTTATGGGTTGTTTCTTGTCTCTGAATATCTTCTTTAAAATGTCTTTCCGCTGCAGTGTAGCTTTCCCCTTGGGGTAAGTTAAAGTAATTTAGTGTGATAAGAGTCAAAGACAGCAAATCCGTTGGTGGTAAACCTCTTTTTCTATTTTTTTGCAATTGAGTTTTTAAGGTTCTGTGAGTCCTTTCTACAATGGCCTGTCCCCTACAATTGTAAGGAATTCCTCTGAGATGTCTTATCTGCCATTCCTTACAAAAAAATTCAAAAGTTTTGCTAACATAGGCTGGCCCATTATCAGTTTTTATAGAATATGGAATACCCATCACAGAGAAACATTGTAAAAGAAAACTACAAGCAGCCTTAGATTTTTGAGAAGACATGGGAATTGCCCACATAAACCGAGAATAAGTGTCCACCACAACATGAAGATAAGGTTTCCTTGGAAATAAATCTGTTTGAGTTATATCCATTTGCCAAAGTTCGTTAGACTGTAAGCCTCTTGGGTTTGCTCCTGCTATGTGAGTCTTTTTTGTTAACGGTGCACATACGTTGCAGTTTTCTACGATTTCTCTAGCTTGCCTCCATGGAATTTGGTAATTCACATGTAAACGGCGAGCATTTGTGTGTAGGGCTGAATGTTCCTCTATAGGTGATTTAAATATAGGCATTGCTAGCAAGTCAGCAGTTTTATTTCCTTGAGCCATAGGTCCTGGAAGACCTGAGTGGGCTCTAATATGTGTGATGAAGATGGGCTCAGTTCGTTTTTGAAGAAGCTGCTGTAATTGTTTAAGTAAGTCCTGTATGATCGGGTTATTAGCATTAAGGGATGCAGTGGCTATCACATGACATAAATTTACCACATACAAAGAATCAGAAACTATATTCATGGCTTCAGATACATTTTCTAATAGGTAAATTAACGTTGCTAATTCAACTTTCTGTGCAGATTTATATTTGGTATCTATGGTCATATTAATGTTGTCTCCAGTTATTCCTCCTTTTCCATTTTGGGATCCATCAATGTAAAAAACCTTGGCATTGGGAATAGGGGAATCCCGAACAATTGAAGAAATAACAAACTGAGTTTTCTTTAAAAAGTCCCAAATTTTTCCTGCTGGATAATGGGAGGATATTTCTCCTGTGAAATCTGAGAGGGCCCTTTGTAGAGATTCATTAATTGGCAATATTGACTCAATTTCCTTTTTTGGTACTGGCAAAACTATTATATCTGGATCAAAACCTAGTAAAGATATAGATCTGAGTCTTGCCTTGATAATAATCTCTGAAATCAGTTGTAAGTAGGGGACAACTGAGCGAGGTTGTTTGTTATGTAAATACACCCATTCCAAAGGTCCTGACTGTTGCATCAAGGCCCCTGTGGGGGTTTCTATAGTAGGGAAGATTAACAGTAATACCTTTTCTCCTGGGATGAATCTTGAGAGAAACGATTTTTGTAATCTGCTCAAGAAGATGTCCAATTCATTTTTTGCAGCTGTTGTTAAATTTCTCGGGCTATCTAAAGCAGGATCACCCTCCAACGTTTTAAACAGATTAGATAACTCTGCATTTGGGATTCCTAGTGCAGGGCGGAGCCAATTTACGTCACCTAAAAGTCTCTGAAAATCATTAAGCGTTCTGAGGTTTTCTTTTTTGATAGAAAATTTTTGTGGACGTATAGACGTCCGGTCCAAAATAAAACCCAAATATTGATACGGTGGCATTATCTGTATTTTTTCTAAAGCTATTTTCAGTCCTGATGTTTGTAAACAGTCAGTAACATAAGAGTATAATTCCTGTAAATCTGTTTCGTTGTTCATTGTGAGCAAGATATCATCTGTATAATGAAATATCATGGCTTGAGGAAATTTTTCACGAGCAGGGCTCAAAACCTTATCTACAAAAAACTGACACATGGTTGGGGAATTCAGCATGCCTTGGGGGAGAACAGTCCATTGGAAACGTCTGCAGGGATGGGTATTATTGAGAGAAGGAACTGAGAATGCAAAACGTTTTTTATCATCTGGGTGGATAGGAATATGGTAGAAGCAGTCTTTCAGATCAATTATAATTAGTGGCCATTCCTTTGGAATAACTACAGGTGATGGTAAACCAGTCTGCAATTTGCCCATAGGTATCATGGATAAATTTATAGCTCTAAGATCCATCAAAAGTCTCCATTTACCGGATTTCTTTTTTATAGTGAATATAGGTGAATTCCATTGAGAAAAAGATGGTTCAATATGTCCTAAACTTAGCTGTTCCTCCACTAATTCTGTCAGCACCTTTAATTTATCAGTTTTAAGGGGCCACTGACCTGTCCAAATTGGTTCATCAGATTTCCATTTTATTTTTATTGGTGCTGGTGTTTTTACGGTAGTGGCCCCCACTAAAAATTTTGGGTTTTTAAATCAAAAGAAGGTTCGGACTCTTCTGGAGCTAATGGGATGTGGAATTCTGCTTTCCACTGTTTGTGTAGGTCACGGCCCCACAGGGATGGTGAAAATGGGCCCACGTGAGGTCTGATTATTGCTTTTTGATTTTCTGGGCCGTAAAATAGTATAGTCCTCGTACTCAACAGACAGGAACTCAGGCCTCCTATTCCTTCTAGGGAATACGGGATTTCTTGAAGAGGCCAATTTTCTGGCCATTCTTTATCAGAAATTACGGTAACCTGAGCACCCGTATCTATCATTCCATCAAAGGGTTTGCCTTCCAAGTGAAGTTTGATCATTGGGTGTTCATCTTTACATTTAGTAACCAGAGCCACGATTGGGTTTTGAGCAGCACCCGGATCTGTGCTTCCAAAACCTCCAATTCTAGTCTTATCTGAAGTCCCAAATTTGACATAAGGCACTATTACTATCTGGGCAATCGCTTCTCCTTTTTTAAAGGTCCATGTAACTGGTACAGTAATAACTACAATGATTTCTCCCATGGAATCTGAGTCAATGACACCAGTGATTACTGATATACCCTTTATGTTGAGGGAACTTCTGCCAAGAATCAAACCCATGGTATCTGGGGGTGGCGGGCCTACAATGCCAGTTTCTAACATGTAAGGGCATGCTCCTGGGTAAATTGTAATGTCCTCTGGGCATAATATGTCTAATCCGGCACTCCCTGAAGTAGAGTGGATTAATTCCCTTATCGTGATGAATTTTCTTGGACTGGGCTTGGAAGGATTATTGTCTGTGAACTTTGCCCCTGATTTGGAAGGGCCTGGGGGGAGGCCCTGTGGGCGTTTCCCTGCATCTTGTATGTGTGTTCTTGGGGAGCTGAATTTATAAGGAGACGACAATTTCTTTTGATATGTCCCTGTTTTCCACAATGGTAGCAGGCGATTTGCCTCCTGGGGACTGTGTTGAAACCTCTACTTAGGTTATTATTAATGAGGTTTCTGGATCTGCAATCTTTCGCCCAGTGGCGACCCCTTTTGCATTTTGGGCAAAGACCTGGTTTCCGGAAAGTGTTCTGTCCCCGAGGGGAGTAAGACATTGTTCCCTTGGTAACTGGGAAGGTTTGTACTGAGTCTGAGTGGGGTGGGGGTTGGGGTTCCACATAGACATTCCGGCAGGCATAAAGGTAATCATTCAGATCTGACTTTTCATTTAATGTATTCAATACTAATCTACAGGCTGAATTTGCATTATGATAGGCCACAGATTTTACTAGGAAGTTTCTAATCTCCTCATCTTCCACCTGTAACTTCAGAGCATCTTTAATCTTACCTACAAACTCTGCAAATGACTCATAAGGGCCTTGGGTAATTTTTAAAAAGTTTCCTCTACCAATGCTGTTAGAATCAATTTTTTCCCATGCTGATAATGCAATCTCCCTGATTAAATTTAAGATTTCCTTAGGTAAAGCTGCTTGTGTCTGAATATTTGCAAATTGATTTTCTGCCATCAATAATTCATACGATAGAGTAACACCTGCCACTTGCTTTTTCATACCATCCGGACTATATAATTTAGCTTTTACGCCTTCTGAATAGTACATTTCCCATTCAGTTCGCTGTTTAGATGACAGGCATATTTCAGCGATTCTTTTAAAATCATACAAAGTCCAAGATGAGTTATGACTCCAAAGTCTTAATAACTCCACACTGTATGGCGATTTTGGCCCATTTTCTTTACATGATCTTTTAAACCGATCTAATTCTTCCATCTGATAGGGTACATAGTTAGAAACATTTACCCCGTCTATAGGGGATAAAGCCTGATTAGCAAAATTACTCTGAATAGAGCTCTGAGACTGAGCATGTGGTTCATTTTTTGAATCTGCTCTGCTCTGCGATTCAATTTTGTGACTAGAAGGAGGCATACTTCGTGGAGTTAGCACTGGAGGTAGATCATTATCTGAGTCACTACTGTCAAGCAATTCACTAGAATCAGGCTTAACATTCTGAGTTGTTTTTCTTCCAGCAAAAATTTCTATATTGTTGATGGTGGGGCTGGATTCGTCAGCCTGCACCTTGGTCTGAGTTTTCGTCAGATAAATTTCATTATTATCTATACTGGTTTTAGCCTCACCATTTCTACACTTTCTATTTCCTAAATAGAAATAACAGCAAATAACTATGCTCATAATAATAACGTTAGTCAACACAGAAATTCCACAAACTATGATGGCTAGAGACACTACACTTTTCATTTGAAATATAGACCACAACCATCCAACTGCAGTGATTGTCCTTAGATCAAAACCAATTAGTTTTAAACAAAATGGAATGATCCACTTGTATACTAGAGCACCAATGCGTAAGACTAAGGGTGGTAAAATCCACATGACTAACCACAGAAACCATTTGATGGTCAGCATAGGAAATTTCCAATGAAATATTTCACTTACAGTTCTGAGGGTCCAGGGTTCAGGTCCCTGTTCGGGCGCCATTATGTAGCAGGACAGCCCCTGAAGAGGTTGACTGATGGAGGGATGGAGAATGAGGCCCTTTTCTTCCAGCTCGTAGCACGTGTCTGCCACCCTGTCTAGCCCACGGTTCTGAGGTGAAACGGCGGGTAAACAGCTCGCAGACAATCAGGCTCGTGGAAATATTTGCTTTATTCGGATGGACAAAACTGAAGTCCAAAGACTCCGATTCAGTTCCAGCCAGCCAAAGCCTCTCGCCTTCCACAGGCCCTTGCTCTTATAGTCCAGAGTCAGGTCCCACCCAATGGTGGGATCAGATACCAACCAATGGTGGAAGCAGAATCAGGTCCTACCCTAGGGTGGGGGCAGAATGCCAGGTCACACCCTAGGGTAGGGCACAATCACCTAATCAGATTAGGGTGAGCAACATAGTAATCCCCCAAAATATTTACATACACAACACAGATGAACTGCCCAGGCAAACCAATCCCAATTATTATGTTACTCAAGGATGAACTTGTTACTCATTTGCATTGGTCCAAGGACTGCCCATTTTAGTCTGAATGATTCTGTAGATAATTTTGAGATTGAAAATGATTATTTTCTCTGATTATTTCATTAATCCAAAAATGATGTGTGGGCGTGAAATTACTTGACCTGAGCTACTGAAGACGACAGAAAACCTGTCTCCTAAAGCCACAAGCATGTGTGGCTTTAGTCTTCTAACACAGGACAGTGCTATACACTTCATCTGGAAATCTCAGCAGACACTATTCATTTGTGCCCAACCTTCCCTGGATCCATAAGGGTGAGTTTCTGCTCTTAAATCTACAGCTCTAATTTGTACTGACTTTGTACTGTATCTGCTCATCTTGGCTGCTGAGTGCTTATGTGGATTAGAAGAGTAGTGCAAAGGCACTGGCTGTTATTTTTTTCTCATTCCTTCTTCCTGAGAAATACTGGCTGCTTAGTCAAAAAAATCATGTCCCTCTGGTATCACTATAACTCACACAGCTGAATGGACTCCTCTCTCCACTCCCAGATGTTGCCTTTTTTTTGGGGGGGGGAGGTTGAGCGGAATTCAACTAGAATTAATATTGGACATATCTTGAACTACTCTGTGTTGAGTGATCCAGGTGGCTTCAGACTGATCAAATAAAGCAGGGTTTCTTCCCAGAAAGAGCTGGTTCTTTCCTGCCCATGAGGTCTCCCAGGATTTGCTGTAGGCATTAGAATGTCAGTATATGCATGACTCCATCTGAATTTCTATAATTCTTTGGGCTTGCTATCTTTGGTTCCTTCATCAATTTATTCATAATGAGCATATGTAACCACACCCCCCTCATTTCCTCTGGTGTAATTTTACCTGCTAATAAATCCTCCCATTTCTGGGAAGGGTCTTGGAAGGTTATAAAAGGTTTTGCCTGAGCAGCAAGGAGGGGATTTACCTGGATGGAGAAGTAGCAGGAGAAAAGATGGCTGAAAGAAGCTAGACGCAGGGCAAGTTAACAAGGCCATGCTTAAATAGGTTTAAGATTATAGGCCACACATGTTGGCCAGGGCAAATAAAGATGTTATCTCCTAAAGAAGCCTGACTGCATGTGAATGATTTCTTTGCCTCTACTGAACCTGCTAACCCGCCGGCTGGAGGGATTTGGAGCCAAGTGGCCTGGGACAGCAGAGAAAGGTCCCTCCATTTATCCCATCCACCTCGATCCAGCTCCATCTAAAGTGCCATCTTTATTATTTTAATCAACAGGCATATACTGTATGCCAGACACAGTGCTGAGCTCCAAGGATAAAATAAAGTAAATGCCTAATCTATTAAAAAATGTATTGAGCCATGTTCATTCCAAGCCAGCTCCATAGACTGACTTTTTTTCTCAAACTATATATGTAAACTAAGCCACGAAAAATCATAGTACATGAGCCACATAGCAGAAAGCTGGCAATCTGGGAAGAGAGGACAGGCCAAGGCTTGGCACGGCCAAAGATATGCCAGCTGGATCCATCACCCAGAATCACTATTTTGCTGATGATCCTGTCTCAGTACCTCACTATGAACCACAATGATTCTCTTTGGGGATACCAATCTGACCAAACTTCAGGTATCCTGGTATTACCAGGGATTTTTGGAATGAGACAGGTACCCTTTTCTCATATCTTCCTTCCAGGAAGCCTGGCAGCTGTAACCACTGTCACCATGTTTGCACCTAGCCAGCTTGATAAATCCACTCTATGTGAACTAGGCAATGAAAAATCAGGGGTACACTGGCCATGCAGGAGAAAGCTGTCAATCTCGGTAGAGGAGGAGAAGCCTGGCAGCTGAGAACATGCCCTAAAAGCCACAGTATTAGTAATAGTGCCTTGAATTTCTGCACAATTTCATTTGTTTCATATTGTCATTCCTGTAGGAATACACCAATTTAACAGAATAAATAGTTAACAAGAGCTTACTAAACTTTCTGCCATTATATTAACAACTTTATTAGAGATACAATAATTTTCACACATTTGCTTGCCACTGTACTTTTTATCCTTTTTTAAAACATTTTCTTTCTTCTCTTCATTTTTTAAATTTCTATCCTTACTGTAATACCTTTGTTCTCACTCATCTGGGAACAAATAACTTATGGTCACCGATGTCAACTATATGATGTATTTACTTTAAATAAAGTAAAAATGTATTGAGATATACTAACAAAATTTGGCATTTTAGCTATCAATCAGTGACTTTCATTTATTTGTAATTTTTTGCCCTACCAGATATGCTCAGGGGTTACTCCTGGCTACGTGCTTAGAATTACTCCTGGAGGTGCTCAGGGGATGTCAGGAATCGAAAGTAGATCATAGTTTGCAAGGCAAATGCTTTACATGCTGTATTATCACTCTGGCCCCATTATTTGTAATTTTCTTTTGCAAATCTCATTGCCAGTTTTAGAGAATTATTATTATTTTTTGGTTTTTCGGGCCACAACCATTTGATGCTAAGGGGTTACTCCTGGCTAAGCGCTCAGAAATTGCCCCTGGCTTGGGGGGACCATATCAGACGCCGGGGGATCGAACCGCGGTCCTTCCTTGGCTAGTGCTTGCAAGGCAGACACCTTACCTCTAGCGCCACCTCACCAGCCCCTAGTTTTAGAGAATTATTACCTTAAAATTAAATTCCATCTTCTCTGTTCAACCCCACCTACCCAAGACCTCATCCTGCCAACTATGAACCTATTCTGTATTTATGGAATCATCTATTGTTCTGGACATTTTTACATAAGTGAAATCATTCTCACTTAGTAATGAAGTTCTGATTTTGATGTCTAACTTGTCTAAACTTTTTTTCATTTGTTGTATTTGCTTTTGATGTCAGATTTCAGAAATGATTGCAAAATGATAATTTGAGTCATTGTTACATATGGTCTGATTAGACTAAACAACGTTCTTTTACACATGTTAATCCAGGAGAGCATAACATTTGTTGAAAAGAACATTCTTCAAGGCATTTTAGTAGTGTCATTGTCGAACCTTGTGTACGATATGAGAATGTAACTATGAAGATGTGCATTAGTATTATATCAAATATCAAAATATCAAATATTATATCAAAATATCAAATATACTATTTTTATGTAGTTACTGGGCTATGTTCTGCAACTATGCAGTAAGTTCTGAAATGAGGTGAGTGTGTCTTTTACACATTTGATTTTTTGGGGAGAGGTCATACTCAGCAGCACTCAGGGGTTTCTCCTGGCTCTATGCTCAGAAATCACTCCTGCCAGGCTCTGGGGACCATATAGGATGCCGGCATTTGAATCACCACCCTTCTGCATGCAAGGCAAACGTCTTACCTCCATGCTCTCTCCTGCCCCTACCTTTGATCTTTTTTATAGAAAAATCATGCTTTTCTGAGTCCTAGAATTTTCATGTGAATTTTAGGTAAAATTTTAATTTGACCATCTTTGCAAGAGAAAAAACATTCAACTGAAATTCTGATATTGTGGCGAACCTATATCAATTAGAAGAATCTTGGCACCATAAGGCATTTGTACATAAGAACCTAAACTTGTTTAGGTTTTCTTTAATTTCTTTTAATGTGATTTTATTGGTTGTAGTATAAAAACCTTATATTTGAGTGCAAGAAGTTTTAATACAAATTATTTCTAAGTATCCTATTTTTCTGTATCAAGATAAATAGAATTATTACCCCAAATTTTAATTTTATTGTTCCAGATTTTGTGCTGTGGAGGGGAATGCATTTATTTTAGATAGATTTTTATGTATAAAAATAACTAATTGGGTCTAGAGAGATAGCATGGAGGTAGGGCATTTGCCTTGCATGCAGAAAGACAGTGGTTCGAATCTGGGCATCTCATATGGTCCCCCAAGCCTGCCAGGAGCGATTTCTGAGTGTAGAGCCAGGAGTAACCCCTGAGCACTGCCGGGTGTGACCCAAACCCACCCAAATAAAAAATAACTCATTTTTATAAATTAATCTTATGACCTGAAACTTTGCTGAACTCATATATTTGCTCAAATATCACTTACGTGTGTTCATTAGTTTTCCAAACAGAATATATTGGCACTTGCTAATAGAGATGATTTTATTGCTTTTCTTCTAAGCTAGATGGCTTTTATTTTTCTTTATCATTTGCATTTATTTCAGTTCAAGGTAGAATATGTTGAGAGAATCAAATTCTTTGTTTTGTTCTTGATCTTAATGTGAAACCTTTGACATTTTCTAGCATTTATGTGTTATCTATAATCTTTCTATCGTCTTCATCAGGTTGAGGAACTTCCTTTCTATTTTTGTTGTGTTTTTTAATTATCAAATAATATTTATTTGATAATTGTTTTTAATTATCAAATTAAAAAATAAAAATAATTGTTTTAAATTATCAAATGATATTTATTTTGTTGATTTTTCACATTCACTGAAATAATCTTACAATTGTTTCATTATCATGGCTATTACACAAATTGAATTATTTTGGGTACATTTGAGTCACATCTGACTGTATTCAGGCCTTATTCCTAGTTCTGTGCATAGGAATTTGTCTCTCTTGGTGGTGTTTAGGGATAAAAATGGTGTCTGTATGTGCAAGGCAAAAAGGTTTACCCTACCCTCTGTATTATTTCTCTGGCCTAATATCAATTGATCTTTGTATGTTTATATTTCTGGGATAAATTCTGGTTAGTAATGGTGTCTGCTTCTTTGATTACACAGTTATATCTGGTTGTGTTTTTCTGTATTGAAGTTTTTGCATCAATATTCTCTTTTTATTTATTTTTTGCTGGAATCACTTTATTTTTTTAGTAAAGGCTATTTATTCATGATATAAATATAAATATATATATTTATAAAAAGAACCCATCACCAGTGCAACATTCCCATCACCAATGTACCAAGTGTCCCTCCTTTCCACCGGACCCTGGCCTGTACTCTAGACAGGCTTTTTACTTCCCTCATTCAGTCACATTTTGTTATGATGGTTCTCAGTGTAATTATTTCTCTAACTGCACCCATCACTCTGTGGCGAGCTTCATGTCGTGAACTTCCAGTCCTCCTCTCTTTTGTCTCTAAGAATCATTGCACAAATGTCTTTTATTTTTCTCAAAACCCATAGATGAGTGACACCATTCTGTGTGTCTCTCTCTCCCTCTGACTTATTTCACTCAGCATAATAGATTCTATAACATCCATGTATAGGAAAATTTCATGACTTCATCTCTTCTGATGACTGCATAATATTCCATTGTATATATGTACTACGGTTTCTTTAACCATTCATCTATTGAGGGGCATCTAGGCTGTTTCCAGAGTCTGGCTATTGTAAACAGTGCTGCAATGAATATAGGGGTGAGGAAGGGATTTTTGTATTGTATTTTTGTGTTCCTAGTGTATATCCCTAGGAGTGGTATAGCTGGATCATGCATCAATATTCCTTTTTTTTGAGGGGGGGGGGCACACCCGGCAGTGCTCAGGGGTTACTCCTGGCTGTCTGCTCAGAAATAGCTCCTGGCAGGCACGGGGGACCATATGGGACACCGGGATTCGAACCACCCTCCTTTGGTCCTGGATCGGCTGCTTGCAAGGCAAAGGCCGCTGTGCTATCTCTCCGGGCCCCGCATCAATATTCTTAACAGGAATTTTATCTTTTTTTTTTTTCCTTGTGATTATTCGGTTTTGCTAACAATGCAGGAACAAGGTCTGGCAGCTAAATGAAGAGGGGAAGAAAAGTTGGAGGGAATGCAGAGAGCATGGTTAGAAGATTGAGCCCATATCTAGGTAATGTGGATCTGGCTTAGTAACCGCCTCATTTTTTCCTGGCATCAAATGCTTTGAACCAGGATTTCTAGTCACTTCACTTGCACTGTTGGTCTGGATTCTCTTGGTTCTGGTCACTCCAGTCCTGCTGCGGCAGGATCTCTGGACAAAGCCCTTGTGCTCTCAACTTTGCTTTGGCTTTACCCTTCCTTCTCAAGTAGGCCAAGCGAGATGGATGTGCATTTCATGTTCCTAAGTACAACTAAATTAATTAAGGATGTGGCTCTCCCTGAAGCATTGAAGAATGTATCTTGATATGCCTTCAGCTGCCAAGCTTTCAGAACAAACCCTGTAATTTTCCTCATGCCTAGGTTGTTCTTGTTTTGGTAGATGGTGATAATTAATTTCTTGTGTCATCACTTATATAAATTAACTCCATGTCTATTTTAAGAAATATGTTCTCCCTAAAAATTTTCTACCAGCCTCTTCTAACTTTTAGAAAATGGCTGGTTTGTTGTTTTTGGATTCAGAAGCAAGTTTTAATATTTTCAGATCAGACAGAGACCAAAGCAAGAAAAGGCCGATTGTGTTTAAATAGCAAAAAAAAAAAAAAAAAAAAAAAAAAAAAAAAAAGATAATTAAGAAATTGTTTCCCAAGGGACTGGAGAAAGTACATTGGGAAATGCACTAGCCTTGCACGCAGTCTATCCGAGTTAGAGCACCAGCACCACATTTGGACTCGTGACCGCTGCCTGGAACAATCCCTGAGCATAAAGCTTGTAGGGTGGCTCTGAGCACCACTGTGTGTCTCAAAATCTATAAATTTATAAAATTTATAAAAATTTTAAATTTATATACATGTATATACAAATCATTACATATTTATGTATATACACATATATTTACATATATAAAATACATAAATGTATAATTCCTAGACATTATACAATTATAATAATACATAACGTGTCATATATGTTATTAATTATATAATATCACAATACATAATTTATGACATATTTATATATTATATAGTATATATTTTTACAAAGTCCTCAAGACTTAATCAGCAGTCATTTCAGAGACAATGGTATTTTCCTGATCTCTCCTTATCTCCTTCTTTCTTTAACCTTGACCTAGAAGTGTGTTCTCGGGCAGTATTCTGTGCCACAGGAAGCAGCAGCCAAGTCCAGGAGAAAGACTACTTCAATTGGAAAGTCAGCTTGGAAAGAGGGGATTTGTTTGCTCTGCTTTTTACATTACACCTCTGTGCTCTCCCCTGTAGATGCCATTAAGAAAGATCAGGGAGGGGCAAGAGAATAGTCTGCACGGCATATGGTTTCCTGAGCATTGCCAGGAGGAAGGCCTGAACACAGTGCCACGAGTAAGTCCTTAGTACCACCAAGGGAGACAAAAAAAAAAAAGAAAAAAAAAAAAAAAGAAAAGAGCAAGAGGTTTTGCTGTCTGAAGTATTTCTAGTTGCTAATTGCCGCTCACAAAAACCGACAAAAACCGACCTTATCCCCTGGCTTGTGTAGAATGGGACTGTGACTGAGTAAGACCCCACTGTGTGGTGGAAATACACAGAACATACTCCCAAGACCCACCCCTGGCAGGGTTTTTGTGTCAGATTCTGCTGAGGGCAGACAAGAGCAGGAATGTCTGCAGAGTTAGTCTGATCTTGGCTGAGTGACTTACCCACATGTGACTTGTAGTTTCTGGGGAAACCCTGGAGCGGCTCCTGGAGTTGCGCCTTCTTTCTTCCCTGGCCCAGCCGGCAGCAGCTGTTCTCAGCCACCGAGCAGGAGCAAGCAGCCTTGGCTTGTGAAAAGGAGGACACGGTTCTTTGCTTTGCTTTCTTGCTTTTAAAAAAATCTTCTTTCTCCGTCTCTCCCGCTAATCCCAGGGGAGTTTAGGAATGGGTAGAAGTTTTTCCAGAGAAGAATAATTTCCTCTCCTTTATTTAAAACAGAAAGAACAAGCCGATTAGCAACTCCTTATCCCTTCCCTAGTGGGCCCCTCTCCGTGGGCAGCACATCCTCTGGCTTAGCACTCAATCAGTTAGAATCTGGAGGGCCTTTGGGTGCAGGCCTCCTTTCAGGGACATTTGACTCCTTGTCTTAAGAACACAATAGCCTGGGAATGATCCTTGGAAATCCTCTGAATCCGTTACTACCACCCCTTACGGATTAGTAATCACAATTCCAGTGACTCAACTCTTTTCTGATTCTGTTTGCTATTTTAGCACAGATAGAAGAATAATACCTGGAATACCTTTTCTGACCTGTAACTTGTGGAAGCCGTGTATTTAGATGTGTGTCCTGTCTCTGTCGTGATTTCATTGGAAGCGTCATAACTTTGAATATTCTTTTATTAACTAAAACTATGAGTCCTTTTCTTTGTTTTCTTTTTTATTGGCCTGCTTCCACATCTCTTTTTAGTAAAATCTGGCCCTTACCCATTATTTAGTAGGAGAGACTTTACTAACCACTTTAAGTTTGGCTTTTAACCTTTGTCTGCTCAAACTCATCAACATTTTAGAGTGCCTGAGTTTTGTTTAGGATGTCTCCAAAAGGGAGGAGAAGTGGCTGAGAGCATCTTGAGGCTCATATTCACCACATTCAGCTCTGCCTGTTGCATCATCTTTAAAGATGGCTTCTTCCTTCCAACATTTGTTTCTTCGAGCAATGGTTTACACCAAGGTCTCCATCCAAGTGAAGCACACACTCTGAAACTTAACTACAATTTACAGTGATCCCAGGAAACAATTTGCCTTTGTCTTGTGTGCTCCTCTCTCTCACTGTCAACTACTTTTTAGGCTTTGTTTCTCTGCACTTCTCTACAGTCGCCAATTGAGAATGCAGCAAGAATAGCACGCCAAGTGGCAAGAGAGCTTCTCAGAGATGCTGGTGGGTAGTAATAGCCTATGGTTCTCTCCAGGAACACAAGTGTCATTCCATATTAAAACATTCTTATGCTATTGCTATGTTTAGAATTTGTGAGACTCAGCCTCAGTTTCTGAGGATAGCAGATCAGTTCTTCAGATGCCAAAAATGCATTTTACATAATTCAACATTAATCTTGAAATGTTTTTAATTTAAATGGTAAATAGAAATTCGCAGAAAACTAATAGACTTAGGCCAGAGAGAGCACGATGAGCACAGTGCTTGTTTTGTACACAGCGACGTCCTTAACCATATATCTTTTCAGTCCTTTTCGTGGCACCACATATGATCTCCTGAGCACTGCCAGGAATGAGCACGAAGCTATGAGTAAGGCCTATGTGAGTGTGTGCCACTCACAAAGAGCAACAACAAAGCAACAAATAACAATAAAAGCAACAAAGCAGTAAAACCCAAAAGAGCCCCCAAACAACAAAAACACAAACAGCAAAAACTAAACTATTTGTGTTATGGTTAGACACTTGATCAATTTTCAGTAGTAAGTGGCTGGAATAGAAGCATAGATCAGCTTTGTGTTGTACAATGTTTAGTGTATTGTTACTAATATACCTGAATACAACCATAATGGCCAATGCATGACTTTTAGCATCCATCAAGTGCATATAAAAGATTCAAATAACAAGATATATCAGTGAACTTTCGGAGTATAAAAAATTCATTTTTATGGTCTCAAATCTCCAAATTTTTATTTTGCCCTGAAAAACTGAGACTTCATTTATAATGATATCAAAAACTATTATTTGGAAGAGATTTTTTTTATATAAGGATGTTTTATTTTTTAGGGGAAACATAGAAGAAATTTGCATCAATTAACACAGCTACACAAAGCCATAGATCTTTTTTTTATTTTTGTAAAATGATTTTTCATAGTAATATTTTATTGGTGTTTGTAATGTTTTGGTCACAACTGACAGTACTCAGGGCTAACTCTCGGCTCTAAGTACCAGGACCAGTCTTGATGAGTCTCAGGAACCATATGTGATGGCGAGGAATCTAACTTGGGTTAGCTGTGTGCAAGGAAGGCATCCTACCCACTGTCCTGTATCTTGAGCCCCTAAAGTTTAGAGGAAATTCATGTAAAAATGATCTTTGGAAATTCTGGAATACCCTGAATTCCAGAAGTTTTCTAACAGCTTGCCTGTCAGGATCCCTTTGTTTGAAAACCTTCCTACAAAGTCTTCATCCTAAAATCCGAACCCACTGCTCAGTTTGAGATACTGTTTCCATCCTCTGATACCTGGCACAAAGCATCTGTGAATTCTTGTGTTTCTTTGATGTCACAGACCTTGCTTTCCGTTGCATTTCTCTTATGCTATTCTCAAAATAAGTGAAGGACTTATCTTGAACTTCCTAGTATTTCAAAAAAGCATGTTTCATATTTAAAATATGAAACACAGGGTGGGTAGTTTTTTTTCTGTCAGTTACATTTTAGATCTTTTCCATTAGGTTTTCAACAATTGGAGTTTAATTTTGCTTATAATTGAGATTATAACAGATTCGATCTTATTAGGTGTGTGTACTTCAAATTAGCCTTAGTCTGTAATGGATCTCAAAGTTCTTTCTTTCTATCTGGATCCTGCATGATTGCAACCAGGCTTCAGAGGAAATTATAATGACAAAGAAATGACAGTCAACTTCACTGTTACCAAATCAAGCCCATCTATGGAAGCCTAGAGAATTAGAGATTGTTGCTTTTTAACCTCTGTTTCTGAAAGTGTAGGAAAGTGTAGGCCAGTTAACTACCTGAGAGAGATCTGAGTCGACTCTGAAAAGAAGTGTGAAATTGGTTAGTTTATTGAAATCGATTATGAGATTATAATGAGTCAGAGAGGCTCTGAGACAGTTTGAGCCCCCCTTTTTTTTCACTATACTTCCTGCAAGGTGAAACAGAGGATTCCCAGTGTGTGTGTGTGTGTGTGTGTGTGTGTGTGTCCTGATAAATTAACATAAGCAAACTGCCTTTTCTGAGGGCTGCTGAGTTTGTTCCGTCCAGGAATAAAAGTCCTTCTTAAAAGAATGGAATGAAAGCTGTTCAAGTGGAAGAACTAATTCATAAAGTTGAGGTCAGTTATTTCTCATGGGTAAACTATTTTCTTCTTTATATTTTGACCACATTTTGTACACATTATTATACAGAACCCAACCAGAATAATGTTATTAATGTTCTTAGATTTTCCAACAACATTAATCCCAGGAGCAAACTTTAATGTGTAATCTTAGATATATTTTATTCTGCCTCCAAACCATCTTTCCCCAGTAGCACACCAATTTTCCACCAATCGCTCACCCTAATATGTGAGTCATAGTGGCAGACACTATATATTGGCAAAGTGCCATCTCCTTCGGTTGAAAGAAGTAGCATAAAAACTTTCTAAGCAGTCTTGAAAGTACGTCAAACACTTTAATAAACTGTTTTTTCATGATTCAGTTGGAAATTAATCACAACATGAAGATTAAATTTCTCCCCCTTCAAATTCACATGACTTGAATGAAATGAAAGTTCTATATATAAGAATATATAAGTTCTATATATTTTTTCTTCATATAGGTTTTTGAAGGTTAATTCATCGTCTAATTCAATTTTGAAACTTAAACGATAAAATAGGTCTTGTTTCTTCCTTAATATAGTCAGATGTAATAGTGTTTCAAGAAAGTTGTACTTCAAAATCTGAGTATTTTCTCTTAGATAACTTGTTTTTCAAAGGGGGAAAATAAAATCATTGCTGAAAGTTGCTTGAAAGTCTATGTTGAAGTTTATTCCATATAGAACTATACATATGTGACTTACAAAGAAGATTAAAACATACATATACACATTACATACAATTTTCCCGTTATTCTTCCATGTTAACTTTAAAGACTTGGTAAGACTTCAAATGCCAATTTCCAATCATGTGCTTCCACAAAATTGAATCATAACATAAATTGTATTATCCTGAGTTTTCCTTTAATGTTATTCTAACTCTTTTAAAACTATTTATTTCTCTAATAGTCTATTCTGTGTCCTATGACATCCTTGCAAAGGTTATAATTAAAATAACTTCATGCATATGAAATATGCACTCTTGATTTCTTCTCTTCTCCCTCCTCCTCTTTGTCTTGCTTTACTGCCCCTTTTCCCTCTTCCCTCTTTCTTTTCTCTCTTTTGTAAACAAGTCAAAATGCTCAGCAGAAGATACAACGAGTCTTAGTTTGTTATAACTAATCTTTGCATTTTGAAATTTTTCTTGTGTAGTTCCCCATGTACCCTATTACTGATGTGTTTGCAGCACATGTGAGGGAGACTAAATGATGTGCATCCAGAATAGGTCACTATTTCCCACCATGCCCCCTCTAAGGGATGCTAAAACAATCTAGGTGTAGTAGTTTTGGATCTAGTTTGAGTAGAAAGGGGTAACAATCTTGTGTCTGTTCTTTTAAAGAAACTAGGTTTTCAGGGGGCAATCAGAAAATAGGCCAAATAAATTTGAGGACCCCTGACTTAGACTTCTTATCATCATATTGTCTACAGTGTAGGAAACCGAGTGTCCTCATTTGACTTTTTCCAGGATAGAAATAGAGCTCACACACCTCAATACCTATACCCTCTCTGATAGTATCATATTTGTATATGGTATTAAAAGGAGAACATAGAGTTTTTAGTTACATTTGATGCAGTTCCAGTTGAGTGTATTGTTAGATGAATTAATATACTGCAAATCTTGTCCTTGATTTTTAGGACTGGAAAATACTACTTGATGTATAAAATATTAAACAAAAATTTAAAAAAAACGTACATTTTGAGTAACACACCCCAGTTTTCAGATTCGCCAATACTGTTGTTTCAAGGCATGTCATAAATGGTGGGAACCTTCAATCCCCTCCTCACATACCTTGCCTTATGCATTGCTTCCATCTGGCTGCTTCTGAGATTAAGCCGTAGATAATGAACTGGAAAGAGAAGTTTCCTCAGAAGATTACAGAAAATGAAATTGTGGCATTTATTTTGAGGTCAATAGTAAAAAGTAAGACAGAAGAAATAGCTAAAATATTTGTATCAGCTTTTGTTCAGATTCCAGAAAAGACTGTGGAGAGCTGTTGATGTGAAGCTAGGTATTTGAGGGATAATTATTATTAAGATTGTATAAATGAATCTCTTGAAATTGGCTTTCTTGGTCATTACCAAATAAAAGATTTCATTATTCTGGATGGGATAGATGGCATTTGATGTCATCTAAAATGCAATTCCTGTTGTGTGATGGAATTAGACTGCTATAGAGTATGCATAAAGGGGAGTATGTTGCTGTCCTTTCTGAGACAGCCACAAAGGAATCAGCCTGGATCAGGCTACCTGGGAAGTATTGGTGGCCATTATTTTCTTCTCTTAATGTACCTTTTTTTTTTTTGGGGGGGGGGGTGTCATACCCAGCAGCACTCAGGGGTTACTCCTGGCTCTGCACTCAGAAATCGCTCCTGGCAGGCACAGGGGACCACATGAGATGTCAGGATTTGAACCACCATTAGTCCTAGATAGACTGTGTGTCAGGCAAACACCCTACCACTGTGCTATCTCTCTGGCCCCCTCTTAATGTACCTTTTAATAAAGAAAATAAATGTGGTTATCAATTCATCCCCTAGATGGAGCTAACTTTGAGACTGAGTTTGCCGCACATCTTTTAACTTCACATGGTTGCAGTACACTCTTGGGATATCATTGGGTTCCTACTTGTCTGTGAGGCAATTATTATGTTGCATGTCATAACATATATATTAATTTATTGTGAAATGTTTTAATTTATTAAGGCAAGAATGAGGGGTAGATTTTGAGACCTAAATCATGTTAGGTATTATTACATTTATTTATCAATTTTCTACAGTGCTAAGAATTGAACCTGGGATCTCACACATACAAGGCAAATACTTTATTGTTGAGTCATATGCCAATCCTGATCTTTTCACTTAATTTTACCTCTCCAGATTCAATTAGTCTTCAGATTTTCTTCCAGATTTGACCAGAAGTTTGTCTTTCTTAATTTACTCAAATATTTTACACATGGCTGGATATACTGTGATTGTTGACCCATATAGAGAAATCTTCTGTTTTTTTTTTCTTCTGCATTTTTCTAATAAACATTTTCACAATACAAAAAAATAAAATGAACTCATCAAAGTTCAAATGAAGATGGAAGTCACATGAGTTTTATGTGACTGCAGAGTAGATGCTTGAATAAATGGGGCTCTTTGTGTTCAGAAAACCACATTAGAAGAGCAAGGGTTTTAGATTACATTATAACCAACATGGTTTTCTGGGTAAGAAATACAATTACTAAAGAATCATGTAGTTGAAGAACATGGCTTTTGACATCTATCAATACTAACATGTATTTTAAGAGAATGAACTCGGCACTCAAGAAATATCCAAAAATACTGAAGTTATTGGTCTCCTCTGTCTGAACTGCTATCCCATCAAAATAGAACTACCATATCATGCAGTATTCTTCCCCTGAGCATAAAACACTAATCTGAAATAAAAGCACACTCAAGGTTGACTGAAGGGCTTCTTAAAATAGTCAAGGTCTGGAAACAAGCTATCTCCCAAAACAGAAGGGCACATTGTGGTATCTACACAATGGAATACCACTAAAGCGTAACCCTTACCCCAACTTCCTGTTTCCCTGACCTCTTCTTTTGGTACGTAAAAGCTCACCTAGATTATAGGGACTTCCTCCACTCTGGTGGGTGGGGTTATGGATAATAAAGAGTCTGGCTTTGGGTCTAGAGAGAGAGAGAGAAAGCACATGGCAAAGAGATCTGATGCCCACAAATATATTTTCTGACTGCTGTGTATTATTTCATTGCTGCCACTCTGCTTCATCAGACACAATGGCCTGAGAGATTAAAAACAAGGTCCTGGGTGGCTTCACCCAAATCATGGATATATAATTTTATTTTTATTTTACATTAAGGTGTGAGAAAAGATGAACTCTTGTGTAACTGTTAAGGGAAATTTATGAAAATAGATCTTAGATTATTATAATATCTCAGATAGGTGAGCAGCTATTGATGCATGTTAAGCTTTCTCCACCCCCACCTAGTTGATCCTCTTGCTCTGGAATTTCACTTGAGACGTCAACAGCCTGGTGCCCTAATAACCATTAGCCAATGTCCCCCCTAAGAGGAACTTGACATATTTGGGCAAAAGAATGGACCTCTGCTTGTCTCTCCTAAGGTTCTCGACTTATTTGGAAAAGGACAAACCCACCATCTGATTGGACATTGTGTTTGAACCTGGACTAGGGATAGTTGCATTTTACAAGCCCTATTTTCTATATCGACCTTCCCTAAATTGCCCATGGCCTCTCGTTTCAGTCCATATGACAGAGCCGGGCGTCCCAGCTGGCTTAAATCAATAAACCTGTTTGCTGTTTCATTCTCTGAAGATTCGTGATCTTTATTTGAGGTGGTGGGCTCTCTTGGACCTTTAACAATACAATGATTAAAAGGTGTCATGTAAAACAATATCATGTTAAGTCAGATGCTTTCACTCTTAAGTAGAAAGTTAACTGTGGTTTCTTAGGTAGGTGGGGTGAGTGGGTAGGAAATGTTTTTTGGACAGTGCAGGAGGTACATTGGTAACTTTGTGGTGGGTGTGACAAGGTAACAGTCACATTTAAACCTGATCATTTATAGTCATGCAGGTATTTGTTACTTCAATAAACTTAAAAGAAACATGCCTATTTAGACTTTTTTTAAATTTATTTTTATTTTTATTTTTGGGTCACACCCTGCTATGCTCAGGGGTTACTCATGGCTTTGAACTTAAAACTAGCTCCTGGCAGGCTCAGGAACCATATGGGATGCCAAGATTCGAAGCGGGGTCTGTCCTGTGTTGGCCAAGTGCAAGGCAAATGCCTTACTGCTGTGCTATCCCCAGCCGCTGCATATTGAGATTTTTGAATGCTATTTTGATCTTAATATGTTTCTGGCTAATGACATTATTAAACGAATATGTTTGAAATCTCTTGCTCTCCCCATTTCCTCCTGTGCAGAGTTGCTCTGAGTACAGGGAAAGGAATTTACCGATGTTGCTGACAGTTCTCTGAGGTTTTCTGAATCTTCTGGTGTTTCACATAGAACTTTGTGCATCTAGCTTTGTACTGGAAAGAAAATGAGGAGGTTTATTAAGGTGAAATGAGAAAAAGAATAGTCTCCAAAGCGGTCAATAATTTATAAAATCTCCTTATTAAAACCGTTTTCTTCAGGGCCTAAAAATCCCCCTTGTGTTATTTAAGAAGCAGCTTTAATTTTCTAATACCCTGAACCTCAATTTGGTGCCAAGATCCCCTGTAGACTACCTGGCTTCTTAACCTGAATGGGTTAATGCAATTGAGGAAACAGCGTCCAAAAGATTCAAATGTATTTCTCTGTGTTAGTTATCCCCACTGACCCACTTAATTAAAAAAATATAAAAATTAACACTTCATTTTTCACATGATGACACAGACCAAGACTGCTCAAATAAAATATTTCCATGAACTGGTATTTTTGTCTTTAGTATATTAGCACCTAATTGTTTCAATAGTTTGACTAGTTTTGTATGCAAATTGCCTAAGTTTTAAAACCCAAGACTCAGACTGGGTACACTATGACATGAAATTCAGTAGTAGATACAATCATTTCTTAATACAATTTAGAACAAAACACTTTCTCATTTATCTTACATGCTCTAGGGCTCACAAACCCTTCTGGCTTTAGAAAAACTGTTATATAAATTGAGAGTTGAAAGTACAAGTTAGGATAAGACCATTTCACAATATCCTTGAGGCTAATTCTCATCAGTGGAGAAATGACTCAGCAGCCATGTCTCTAGGAAAGTGGAATGAAGTCAAGTCTGTCAGGTCTTTGTGTTGGAACATGACTGGGAGCATCCTTGGAGGTGCCATTGTAGAAAAAATGCCAGGTGAGCTTCTTTTAGAAAACTCCAGCATTACAGATGTGCTGCATTCACCATTCAGTGAAAGCCAAAGTACACTGATCCCTTGGGTTGTATTTTAACTAAGGAGCAACTAACTCAATAAGCTGGAGAAACCCCAAACATTTGCCAACTCTTTTTTGTTCAGAAAAGCAAGTCCTTGATGTGGGATTGTGCCTGGACATGAGGCACATGAGGACTGGGAGGCAGTATCTCAGCTCTGTCTTACTGACCTGGAATGGAGAATCCCAACGTTGATCAGCAGCTGTACATTCTGCTTGCTTTTGACCCATTTCTGCATATTTATCTGCTGATTTATTGACGCCCCAGCTGCTGCGCTTATGTTTTTTAGTACTTGAAAAAATTTGATTTGTAGTTAAAGCTCAGCAAGATATACTATTAAATATGAGTTTCTATCAGAGAAAGCAGAAACTTGTCTCATGGTTCAGTGTCATCTGCAGAGATGTGTCTGATGGTTGAGCGGAACCTGCTGGGCTGCTGGACTATGTTCTCAGCTTTAAGAGGTGCTTTCCTCTTGGGACTGGAGTCTAAAAACAACTGTGTATTTTTCTAATTCGCATGACCAGCACTAGTAAGCCAGAAATAAAATGAGACTTTAAAACATATGTGCGGGTTTTTACGCCTACAGATTTGTTCGATTGCACACTCTCTTTTTCTCTCTTTCTCTCTCTCACATACACCCATGAGTTACAGCATAGAAATAAAATCAGAGAACCATAATTTAAAGGTCCACATGGAAATATTAATAATAAAGCAATTGAAAGAAATATTTGAGTCTGGCGTTGGTTAAAGGTAGAAGAAAGCTCTGGAAGTTTTTGTTAGCAATAGCCTGGTGAGAAAGTTTCTTCCTCCACAATATTCATTTGTGTTTTAATTTTGGGTTTGTTTTCTCTTGATTCTATCATTTTGACATATACATAAAGGGAGCCTAAGATTTTCTTTCTCTTACTTCCTCCTATTCTTGGTGTCCAAGGACCACCAGGCTCTGTGGTTGTTCTTGGATGACCTAGACTGGGAGAAGAATGCCTGGCTTTGAATGTAGGATGGACTGCCCTCCACAATTTGAAAGGATTACATATAGGTAAGAGAAAGGGGTCCTCAAAAAATGACCCCTGAGTTTACTAAAACAAATGGTGGTCCACTTCTTGGCATCTGTCCTGAGTTCACTTGCAATATTACATCCTCTTTTTTGGAGCATCCTAAATATCAAGACAGTTCTTTCAATTTTTTCACATCCCCACCAGTTTTTACACACCTTCTTCTCAAATGGGAGATTGTATAATTTCCCTGGGGCTTCATTCTTGTGCTGATACGAATATTAGGGAATTTCTTTCCTGCAGAACATCAATATCTCAATCTCAAGTGTAATAAATATAACTGCTTGCCAAATGATCTTACTATATCTAGGAATCTAAAAATTCTGAGACATGGGATATAAAAAATAATAAGAAACTGAATGTAATTTTGGTTGGAGAAAAAGAATTAAAAGGTCAAGGGAACCTCTAAGGGGAACAACTCAGAACTTGTTTGAAAGGTAGGATATAAAATTCTGAATTAAAGTCAGCTTGAAAATTCTGTGGGCTGGTAGAGGGCTAAAATATAAAATAGAATTGATATATTTCAATCACTGACCTATTAAAATCTTGTCATGAAGAACATAGAGGCATAAAGTACACAGAAATATTCAAAGAGATAATGTGCTTTCCTGGCTTGCAGTTGAGCCTATTTCAATCCCTCCCATCCCATATAAGACAGGACTAGTTCATTAATAAGGCATGGTCTTATTCCACAAAAATGAATATATAAGTTAAATAGATATGTAAATTTACCCAAGATGTAAATTAAATGAATGTATAAATTAAATGAATATGTAAATTAAACATGATTGTTATGTATCATGGGCAGTGCCGAATGGAAACTGACATTCAGTTTGACCTGACTTAAATAGACTTCAGATGATTGACAGAAGACTCCTCTGATTTTAGAGTCCCCCAACGGTACCTTTTTTTTTTATTGTGGGCAAAGTGAATTACAAATCTTTCACAGTAATATTTAGGGCATATAGTATAATGAATGAGGGGCATTCCCACCACCAGCGTTGTCCTCCCTCCACCCCTGTTCCCAGCATGCATCCCACTTTCCCCTCCTCTATCCCCCATAATGCAAGTGCAACTGTTCCCTCCATGTATAGCTTGATGTAGATTGGGTATCATTTCTGTTGTCATTGACTTTGGATTTTGTATTCAAGCCTGATCATTTTTATTTCCACCAAATGAACATATGGCTATCTGGTATTGGTACCATCCATTTTCTCTGTCCAATTATGATGCTAATCAAGGTGATTCCAATAATGTGGCTCTATTGGAGATATAAGAAGAGATATGGGAGGAGTCTGTCTAGGTGCTGTAAGTATCATTTGGAAGAAGAAAGGGGAAAGAAGAAAAAGGTAGAAAAAGTAACAAAACAAAATAAAACAAAAAACCAATAAGGGAATAATAACGAAAGTACAAAAGAAACAAACAAACAAAAAGGATAAACCAAAAATCAAAACCATTAGCCTAGAAGAAACAAATAAAAAAAAAACCCAAAAAACAAATACAAAAAATCAAAAACAAAAACAAAAAACAAAAATGAAAGCAACAACAAGAAAAACAAGAAAAAAACAGACCAGCAACTTCTTAAAAAGGGTTGTTTCTTTTCTTTATTTTTATTTTGGCATAGGCACAGTAAACAACTACAGGCTCCCAATCACTCTTTTACACACCCCAAGGTCTTTTTATGGTGCCAGAAGACTTTCCGCTCAGATGTGGGCAATGACATCCTGTTTCTGTAGCTGACGATCTTGCTATTTGTGAAGGTCATAAGGCAAAGGCTAGGAGAGAGGTTTCTGTTTGGTTTGGTTTTTGGTTTTACTTTTTTTACTGTTCTAGGATTTCTGTTCCATCACCAACAGTACTTTTCTATGACCATTAGGCTCTTTTATTTCTTCTCAACTTAAGTAAAACATAGATGACAACATTGCACTGTAGCTTTCAAGTGTGCATTGTGTTGAGATGACGCATGAGCATATATAAGCAGCTGTAGTTTAGCTGAGACTGTTGTTTCATAACATACTTACCATCTTTGCATGAGAACATTCAAGACCTATTCACTAAGCAATATGAAAGTATATGATGTGATAGTTAACTGCAGTCACCATTCTGCTCAAGGTTTTATCATTTAACCAATATATCCCCATTTCCACCTGATACCGGTAAGGACCATTTTAACCTTGAGTTAAACTTTTAAATTTCACATGTAAGTGCTATGGCATACGTGTGTAAGATCTATTTTTTTATTTTTAATTTTTTTTTGGTGAATCTCAGTGCATTCTTCAGGGCTAACTCCTGATGGGGCATAGTTGAGCATAAGGTACTGGCACTCAAACCTGGGCCTCCTACATGTAAAACTTGTGCTTAACTCTTTTTTTTGTTTTGTTTTGTTTTGTTTTTGGGCCACACCCGGCAGTGCTCAGGGGTTCTTCCTGGCTGTCTGCTCAGAAATAGCTCCTGGCAGGCACGGGGGACCATATGGGACACCAGGATTCGAACCAACCACCTTTGGTCCTGGATCGGCTGCTTGCAAGGCAAACGCCGCTGTGCTATCTCTCTGGGCCCTGTGCTTAACTCTTGAGTTATTTCTCTGGCCCTAGAAGTATGCTTATTCTCATAATTTACAGCATATTTTTGTGAATAAAAAGCTTGTGCTGTGATTTTTGTATGTATATGTATGTGTGTTTCACCTTTTCTTTCACCACTTATCCATCGATAAAGACTTAATGACTTGTATGTCGTGGCTATTTTAATTAATGTTGCATAGAACATTGGATTGTACATATGTTAAAAAATTTTAGACACACGTCGGTTGTGGCTTACTCTTGGCTATACACTAGGAATAACTCCTGGCACTGCACAGGAATGATAGGCGATGCTGAGGTTTAAACCTGGGTTGGCTTGGTGCAAAGCAAATGCCCTACACACTGTACTAATACTCCAGCCATGTGGAATGGTTATTTATTTATTTTTATTTGGGGGGGTTCTGACCGTTTTTGTTTTTATTTATTTTTTTGTTTTGTTATGTTCTGTCTTGGTTTTTTTGGGTAGTTTTTTTATATTGATAAATTTAGTTAAACACCTTGGTTACAACTATGATTGTAGTTGTGTTTCAGTCATGTAAAGAACACCTCCTTCACCAGTGCAACATTCCCACCACCAATGTCCCAAATCTCCCTCCTCCCCATGCCACCCTCACCTGTACTCCAGACAGGCTTTCCAGTTCCCTCATTCATTCACATTGTTACAATAGTTCTCAGTGTAGTTATTTCTCTAACTGCACTCAAGACTCTTTGTGGTGAGCTTCATGTCATGAGCTGGACTTTCCAGTCTTCCTCTTCTTATCTCTGAGGATTATAGCAAAAATGTCTTTTATTTTTCTTAAAACTCATAAATGAGTGAGACTATTCTGTGTTTATCTCTCTCCCTTGGACTTATTTCACTCAGCATAATAGATTCCATGTACATCCATGTTTAGGAAAATTTCATGACGTCATCTTTTCTGATGGCTGCATAATATTCCATTGTGTATATGTACCACAGTTTCTTTAGCCATTCATTTGTTGAAAGACATCTTGTTTGTTTCCTGAGTCTGGCTATTGTAAATTGTGCAGCAATGAATATAGGTGTAAGGAAGGGATTTTTGGATTTTGTTTTTGTGTTCCTAGAGTATATCCCTAGGAGTAGTATAGATGGGTTGTATGGGAGCTCAATTTCCAGATTTTGGCAGAATTTCCATATAACTTTACATAAAGGTTGGATTAGATGGCATTTCCACAAGCAGTGGATAACAGTTTCCTTCTCTCCGCATCCCCGTTAGCATTGCTTGTTCTCATTCTTTGTAATGTGCGCCAATATCTGTGGTGTGAGATGGTATCTCCCTGATGATTAGTGATGAGGAGCATTTTTTATGTGCCTTTTGGCCATTTGCATTTCCTCTTTGACAAAGTGTCTGTACATTTCTTCTCCCCATATTTTGATAGGATTAGATCTTTTGGGGGTAAAGTTCTGTCAGTGCCTTGTATGTTTTGGTTATTAGCCACTTATCTGATGGGTATTGGGTGAATAGTTTCTCCCAATTAGTGGGTGACTCTTGTATGTTGAGCACTATTTCCTTTGAGGTGCAGAAGCTTCTTAGCTTAATATATTCCCATCTGTTTAGCTCTGCTTCTACTTGTTTGGAGAGTGCTTTTTTCTCCTTAAAGATGCTTTTAATCTCAATGTCATAGAGTGTTGTTATACCTACATGTTGCTCTATATACCTTATGGTTCCAGTCTGATATCAAGGTCTCTAATCCCTTATGGTTCCAGTCTGATATCAAGGTCTCTAATCCATATGGATTTGACTTTTGTACATGGAGTTAGCTGGGGGTCTGAGTTTGCTTTTTTGCAAGTGGCTAACCAGTTGTGCCAACACCACCTGTTGAAGAGGCTTTCCCTGTTCCATTTAGTATTTCTTGCTCCTTTATAAAAATTAGGTGATTGCGTTTCTGGGGAACATTCTCTGAGTACTCAAGCCTATTCCACTGATCTAAGGGTCTGTCTTTATTCCAATACCATTCTGGTTTGATAACTATTGCTTTGTAATACAGTTTAAAATTGGGGAAAGTAATGCCTGTCATATTTATTTTCCCAATGAGTGGTTTAGCTATTTGAGGGAGTTTATTGCTCCAAATGAATTTCATAAGTGTTTGATCCACTTCTTTGAAGAATGTCATGTGTATCTTTAGAGGAATCACTTTAAATCTGTACAATGCTTTGAGTGAGTATTAACATTTTAAGGATTTTAATATGCCAATTCATGAGTAGGGTATGTGTTTCTATTTCCTAGTGTCCTCTCTTATTTGTTGAGTTAGTGTTTCTATAGATTTCTTGGTATGGGTCCTTCAACGTCCTTAGTCAAGTTGACACCACGGCATTTGAGTTTTTGTGGCACTAATGTGAATGGGGTTATTTTTTTTGTTTTGTTTTGTTTTGTTTTTTGTTTGTTTTTTTGGTTTTTGGGCCACACCCGGCAGTGCTCAGGGGTTACTCCTGGCTGTCTTCTCAGAAATAGCTCCTGGCAGGCACAGGAGACCATATGGGACACCGGTATTTGAACCAACCACCTTTGGTCCTGGATTGGCTGCTTGCAAGGCAAATGCAGCTGTGCTATCTCACCGGGCCCGGGTTGTTTTCTTAATGTCCATTTCTTCTCTATCATTATTGGTGTATAAAAGAGCGATTAAATTTTGTGTGTTAATTTTTTAGCCTGCCACCCTGCTATATAAATCTATTTTTGCTAGAAGCTTTTTGGTAGAGTCTATATCAGGGGTCTTCAAACTACGGCCCACGGGCCACATATTGTATTTATTCCCATTTTGTTTCTTCACTTCTAAATAAGATATATGCAGTGTGCATAAAAATTTATTCATAATTTTTGTTTTTACTATAATCTGGCCCTCCAACAGTCTGAAGGATAGTGAACTGGCCCCCTGTTTAAAAAGTTTGAGCACCCCTGGTCTATAGGGTTTTTGAAGTAAAGTATCATGTCATCTGCAAACAGTGAGAGCTTGACTTCTTCCTTTCCTATCTGGATTCCCTTGATATCTTTTTCTTGCCTAATCACTATAGCAAGTACTCCCAATACTATGTTGAATAGAAGTGGTGAGAGAGGACAGACCTATCTTGTACCAGAATTAAGAGGAAAGGCTTTTAGTTTTCTCAATTGAGGATGATATTTACCATTGGCTTAACTAGATTGAGAAAGGTTCCTTTCATTCCCATCTTGCTGAGAATTTTTTAATCAAAAACGGGTGTTGGAACTTACCAATGTTTTCTTGTATCTATTGATATGATCATGTGATTTTTATTTTTCTTGTTGATGTTGTGTATTATGTTGATAGATTTATAGATGTTAAACCATTATTGCATTCCTGGGATGAAACCTACTTGATCTTAGTGAATGATCTTCTTGATGAAGCATTGGATCCTATTTGCCAGAATTTTGTTGAACATCTTTGCCTCTGTGTTCATCAGGGATATTAGTCTGTAATTTTTTTTTGTGGCAGCATGTCTGTCTGGTTTTGGTATCAAGGTGATGTTGACTTCATAAAAGCTATTTGAAAGTGTACTCGTTTTCTCAATTTCATGAAAAATCTGGCCAGAGTTTGTAGTAGTTCCTCTCGAAAGGTTTGAAAGAATTCATTAGCTAATGTATCTGATCCTGGGCTTTTGTTTTTGGGCAGACATTTGATTACATTTTCATTTCCTCAATGGTGATGGGGGTGTTTTGATATCCTACATCTTCCTTATTCAACCGTGGAAGGTTATAGGAGTCCAAGAATTTATCCATTTCACCCAGATTCTCATAGTTCGTGGCATAGAGTTTCTCAAAGTAGTCTTGATTACCCTTTGAATCTGTGCAATATCTGTATTGATCTCCCCCTTTTCATTTCTAATACAGGTTATCAAGTTTCTCTCTTTGTGAGTTTTGCCAATGGGCTCTCAATCTTGTTTATTTTTTTCAAAGAACCAACTTTTGCTTTTGTTGATCTTTCGGATTGTTTTTTGGGTTTCCACTTCATTGATTTCTGCTCTCAGCTTTGTTATTTCCTTCTGTCTCCCTATTTTTGGTTCCTTTTCTTGATCATTTTCTAATTATGAGCTGCATCATTAGGCTATTGAGGTATGCCTGATTTCCTGATGTGTTTGAAAAGCTGTAAATTTTCTTCTCAGTACTGCTTTTACTGTGTCCCATAGATTCTGATAGTTTGTGTCTTCATTGTTATTTGTTTCCAGAAAAATTTTGATTTCATCTTTGATTTCATCTCGGACTCACTGGTTTTTCAGTAGCAGGCTGTTTAATTTCTAGATGTTAACGTTCTTCTTCTGTGTCCCTTTCTATTTCACATCTAATTTCAGGGCCTTGTCAGTGAAGGTAGCCTGCAAAATTTCTATCCTCTTGATTTTATGAAGGTATGTTTTATGTACCAGCATATCCTATCCTAGAGAATGACCCATGTACACTGGATAAGAATGCATATCCAGGTTTCTGGGATGGAGTGTCCTACATATATTTACTAGCCCTCTTTCTTCCATTTCTCTTTTCAGAGCTAGTATCTTTTTGTTGGGTTTCAGTCGGTTGACTTAGTAAGTGTTGACTGGGCTGTCTTGAGGTCTTCTACAATTATTGTGTTATTATTTAAGTTCTCTTTCAAATTTGTCAATAATTATATTAGATAATTTGCTGGTCTCTCATTTGGTGCAAGTATATTTAGTAATGTGACTTCTTCCTGTTGCACATATACCTTGATTAGTACGAAGTATTCATATTTGTCCCTTGTAAATTTCCTGAGTCTAAAGTTTGTGTCATCTGATATTAATATGGCCACCCAAGCTTTTTTAGGGTGTTGTTTGCTTAGATGATTTTCTTCCAGCCTTTTATTTTGAGTCTATGTTTCTTCTGATTATTCATGTGTGTTTCTTGTAAACAGCAGAAGTTTGGTTTCATCTTTTTGATCCAGTTCGCCACTCTGTGTTTCTTAACTGGTGCATTTTTAGTCCATTGACATTGAGGGATATGATTGTCATGGGATTTAATGTCATCTTTGTGCATAAGCTTAGCGTGTCTGTTGGTCTGTCTTTTCTTAAAGTAAACCTTTCCGTTTTTCCTTTAAGGCTGGTTTTGCATCTGTAAAGTTTCTGAGCTGTGGGCCCAGAGAGATAGCACAGCGGCGTTTGCCTTGCAAGCAGCCAATCCTGGACCAAAGGTGGTTGGTTGGAATCCCGGCGTCCCATATGGTTCCCTGTGCCTGCCAGGAGCTATTTCTGAGCAGACAGTCAGGAGTAACCCCTGAGCACTGCCGGGTGGGGCCCAAAAACAAAAAAAACAAAAAAAAAAACAAAAAAAAAAAGTTTCTGAGCTGTTGCTTATCTGTGAAGCTATATATCCTTCATTCAAACCTGAATGTGAGTCTGCTGGGTTTAATATTCTAGGCAAAGCCTCCATTTCAATCAGTCTTGTCACAATATCCCACCACTGTCTTCTGGTCTGAGAGTTTCTTGTGACATGTCTGCTGTAAATCTTATGGATGCTCCTTTGAATGTAATTTCCCTTTTGGATCTTATGCTTTCAGTATTCTATCTCTATCATTGTGACTAGGATGGTTTGAGGTGTTTCTCTTCGGGTCTCTTTTAGCTGGTACTCTTTGGGCATGCAGGTTTTTTTTAATATATTTTTTTATTTAAGTAACATGATTATAGTTGGGTTACAGTCACAAACAGAACACCCCCTTCACCAGTGTAACATTTCCCCCACCTCCCTTCCCATCCCCTGCTTTTATTTGAGACAGGCAGGCATTCTACTACAGTTATTTGTTTTTAAGTTCATTAAATTGTTTTTTTTTTTCTTTAAAGGATAAGAGTAAAAAAATATAGTAAAGCTGTGATGGTGGCAATTGCCGTTGTTTGCATAGGTCCAGAAAAATGGGAAAAAATTCTTGACCTGATTACAAAAAGGCCTCACCCCAGAAGTTTATTGGCATAATACCAACTCTGGGTTCCAGGCATACCAGTCTGTCCAACCCAAGTCATTCTCCGTGGTCCCGGTGAAACTTTTTCACACTTTAGCTATTGTTGGTATCAGATTCTTATATTTAAAGATTCTGGATTCTGTGCATTTTTTTCATTGATGTCAGGTTGACGTGGAGCATCCTCTAGTTTCAGCATACCATTAAATGCGGAGCAATCTGCCCTGCATGCAGACTGTTGCTGAGTCGTCTGGGTGTTGGGAGCACCCTTTGGAGTAAGTCAATGCCAAAGCAGTGGTAGGTCTTCCCTGGTAGAGGCTTGGATCCTGGTAATGTTAAAGACAATTGTGATTGTTTCCATAGATGGTTTCCATTGTTCAGGTGTTTGTGGGTGATGCCCATTCTTCTGAGGCCTAAGCCAAATCATTATGCCAATGTTCAGGATCTAAGACCTAATGGGCATGCAGGTTTTGATTGCATGCAGTCTTTAGCTTTGGGAGTTTCTTTATGATTTTGTTTTTGACTGTTGATTCTTCCTGTGGATCCCCTTCCTGGGCCTCTGGGACTCCAATGATTCTTATGTTGTTTATGTTGAGTTTATCAAAGACTTCTCTTTTTCATTTGTTCACATTCTTTCAGTACTTTTTCCATTACATGATCATTTGCCTTAAGGTTCTTTTCCAATCTCTCCTGCTGAATGGAGTTGTTCTGCATTTGAGCTTCCAGTTCACTAATTCTGTCCTCGGCTGCTATTACCCTGCTGGACAGGCTTTCCATGGAGGTTTTCAGTTGAACTACTGTGTTTTTCGAATTTATTATTTCAGTTTGGAGTTTTCTGATTTATGTCATTGTGTTCTGTTCAGCTAGAGATTTATTTTCTTTGATTTCCATGAGGATTCTCCATATTTCTATTCTAAACTCTTTATCTGAGAGGTTAATCAGTGGTTGGTATTTTTTGGGTCATCAAAGCTATTATCTTCATTCTCTGTGCATCGTGTTTGCCTGTGAGGTTTCCCCATTGTCCCACTTGTAGTGTGATTGTTTTCTGCATGTTATGGTGGGGTTGATTAGTTTGAAAGAGCACATGGCCAAAGTGAAGCAGAGTGGCATGCTCTTCTAGAGTCTCTAGGAGAGTAATTTTGCTTGGCCCTTCTCAGCCCCTCAGAAGATGTTCAGGACACAGTATAGTAGAGAAACACGCATAGGCTATATGCACAGTCTCTCTCAATTGGTAATGACACAGCAGGGGCAGATTCCTTTTGCCTGACTTCACAGACAGAGGATATGCCTTTCTGCACGTTACCGCTGATAGCCAGTTTTCACTCACAGACTCAGTCTTCCTTGGCTTTTCAGCGTGGGCAACTCTAGGAGAGCAATTTTGCTGGGCCCTTCTCAACCTACTCAGGAGAGGTTTAGGACACAGAACAGTAGGGAACCATGCACAGGCCACACGCACTGTCTTCCCCAATTGGTAATCACACAGCAGGGGCAGATTCCTCTGGCCTAACTTCACAGACAGAGGGTCTGCCTTTCTGCAAGTTACCACTGATAGCCAGTTGTCACTCTCTGATTCAGTGTTTCTTGGCTTTTCGGCCTGAGCAACTCTAGAAGAGCGATTTTGCTGGGCTCTTCTCAGCCCACTCAGGAGATGTTCAGGACACAGAAAAGTAGAGAAACAGACACTGATTATTTATTTTTCAAATAATATTTTATTTTTTTATTTTTCAGATAAATGCTCAGGAATAGAATTGCTGGGTCATATAGAAATTCAATTTGTAATTTCTGTAAGAGATTTCATTTTGTCACAGTAATTGAACCAATAATTTCCATCTTACACAGCGCACAAGTTTTCTTTACATTATATATTCTCACTAACTTATGTTATTCCATTTTTTATTATAGATATAAAGTGACATCTATCCTATTGTGGTTTTAATTTGTATGTCTCTGCCCATATTTTAATAGAATTTTGTTTGTTTGTTTTTTTGGGGTCACATCCTGTGTCACTCAGGGGTTACTTCTGGCTCTTTGCTCAGAAATCGCCCCAGCAGGTTCCGGGAACCATATCCGATGCTGGGAATTGAACCACCATCTCCTGGGTTGATCACATGCATGGTGTATGCCCTACTCCTGTGCTATCTTTCTGGCCCTTAGAATTTTTTTCTAATCAATGATTTGTATGAGTTGTTTTTGACATCGTGGCTATAATTCAATATCAGATATATAAATGGCATGTATTTTTTCCAGTTGTTAGATTTTGTTGTTTTGTTGTTTATTTTTTTTATCACATCTGGTGGTGCTCAGTTTTTACTCCTGGCTCTGTGTTCAGAAATCACTCCTAGCTGGCACAAGGTACTATATGGAATGCTAGGATTCTAACACTGTCCACCCTGGGTCAGCTGCTTGCAAGGCAAATGCTCTACTGCTATGCTATCTCTCAGGCCCCCAGTTAATAGATTTTTAACTCATTTTGTTGATTCCTTTGATGTGCAAAGGATTTTTATTTTGATGTAGTCAAATTTATTTTTGTGTTCACTGGCTTTGTTTTGGGCTTTAGACTAAAAATATAAAACTAAAATAACCACTGATGTTAGGACTTTCTAACTTTTTTTGTAATGTATATGTTTTTTAGGCCAAGTTAATAGTTTTTCATTTAACTACCTAATGCACCTTGAGTTGATTTCTGTGCATGATGCAAAATATTTATCTAGTTTTTTTTTCCGGACCACACTCGTTTGATGCTCAGGGGTTACTCCTGGCTAAGCCCTCAGAAATTGCCCCTGGCTTGGAGGGACCATATGGAATGCTGGGGGATCGAACCGTGGTCCTTTCTTGGCTAGCACTTGCAAGGCAGACACCTTACCTCTAGCGCCACCTTGCCAGCCCCGTAGTTTTTTCTTTTTCATATTGCTAGTTAGCTTTTCCAAGTCAATGGAAAGGTTATATATTATTGATTTATTGTTGACATATATTTGTTTATTTCTGAATTACTAGTTTTCTAGTCCTGTTTATGCTTTTTTTTTTTTGATTTTTGGGCCACACCCGATGACATTTAGGGGTTACTCCTGGCTATGCGCTCAGAAGTTGCTCCTGGCTTGGGGGACCATATGGGACACCGGGGGATTGAACCGCAGTCCATCCAAGGCTAGCGCAGGCAAGGCAGGCACCTTACCTCTAGCACCACCGCCCGGCCCCTGTTTATGCTTTTTTAATTTGCTATGCTCCCACTTATTTTTATTATCTTTACTTTTGGTATTGTATCTAGGTAATCACCATGGAGACAAAGGCCAAGTTACACTCCCCTCCATGTGTTATTATAAGATATTAACCATTTCAAGTCCTTAATTTAAGTACTCAAATACACAGAGCTCACAGTTGTCATCATTTGAAGAGGAAAGGGTTCAGATTCTCTCTTGGTTGTTTAATCACCCTGTTTCCACAACATTGTTTCATTGGTGAGACTTCCCTAGTTGCTATTCTTGGTTCCCTTCTGAAGACTCAGTTGACCTGATAAAGTTCTTGGTTCTTGAAAACCACCCTCAAGTGACTGAACTATGTTACTTGAGGAAGGTGGTCCAATGGCTCAGCCATTTGTCTAGTAAGGTCAGGTGTTGAAAAAAATATTAATTATGGAGTCTTGGATGGAGGTGGATGATGGTAAGATGGCCAGTCTGGGCCACATGCCTGCAACCCCCTTCAGCCTGTGGGTCTTAGGGTCGTGGTGAGGAAATGATGCACAGGCAGTCAGGTTTCAGGAAACATCAACTTTATTAAGGCCCTAGTCACCATGTGTGGCTCCTAAGCTTTTAAGCTTTTAAGCAGGCCCTTTTCAGATGTCCTGACATCTCAACTTGTTTTGCCAGCCACCTCTCTTGCTGAAACCTCTCTCAATCCTACCGCTGAATCTCTCCCAATCTATCCTCTCCCTGCCCCTGAGGCAACCCCTTTATTAGCAACCACAGACACCTCCCAGATGTGGGCAGGTCTGCCTTTTAAACAGGAAGTTGGGGGAGGGAAGTAACAGTCAGGGTTGTGAGTTCAAACTCTAGTACTTCTCTCATATTTGGAGACCTTTCTAAGTGCCTTGAATCTCCAACAAGAAAGAATAGAAGATGACTAATTGTCTAAGAAAGCTCCCAGTGGGAGAAGGAGGTCCTGTGTCTAATCCTCAAGGCTGTGCATACAACTCGGCCATCTTGAATATCCCATAGCTTTGAGATTCTGATGAGGGAAAAGTGTTTATCAGACTATGAAAGAAGAAAATAAAAAATTCTTATATTAAAACCAACTCTGTAGTATGAATAAGATAAGGCCAAGAGCTCTGAGGTTCCCACTGGTCCAAGGCAGCACCCCTTCAACATCACTTTTGCACTGTGCCTTGCTATCTTCTGAGTGTGAGACCACAGTGTTAGACCACAGATCTAAGTCTTTGCCTTCAAAAATGGTAGGGTGGTTACCTTGCATGTGACCAATCTGGATTTGATCCCCAGCACCCTATATGGTTCCATGAACCCCAACATACATGATCCCTGAGGGAAAAGCCAGGTCTAAGCTCTGAGCACTACTGGTGTGTCCCCTAAAAAACAAAATTAATATTTTACATTGTCATTTGTCAGTTTGGTTCTGGGCTTGCACCTAAGAATATGAATCAGTTAGTAGTTTCTGTGCAAACAGGAGTTTTATCTAAATTAGAGCAGCTATGCAGAAGCTATACAGACTCTTGGTTAGGTTCAACACTCATTTCCCCCGTGGGTCTGGAATTTTAGTGCATGCTCATAGATGGAGGTCTGAGTTCACAAGTGACTGACCAGTCAACACCACTTGTTGAAGAGGCTTTTCTCGCTCCATTTTTCATTTCTTGCCCCCTTATTAAAAATTAATTGATTGTAAGTCTGGGGATCATTATCAACTTTATAACTGTATCTCACAGTGATTTGATTAAAGAATTTATTTATAAAGATTTTTTAATTTACATTTTATATTTTTTCACAAATGAATTTTAAGTAGCATGTACCTTGGTGTGTATAACTATAAAATATTAAAATAAAAATCTTCAGAACTTATGAAAATATATGTATATTAAACCAACATTTTGGAAGAATATCTCTTTGAGTGATGTTTCTTGAGATTCTTCTAGATGTCCCCTCTTCTTTTTATACCTAATTCCCTTTGAAGCATGTAGTAAATGGAAGCACAAAAGTGAGAACTGAATTTCAGAATGACCAGTTTCACTCTCATCAGCTAGAGCATTATTTCTCAATGTTTTTCCAGCCATAGAGAGGCTCTTTGAATGAGCTTTTGGATTGGGAGATCCCTGGAATTTCAAGTCTGCTGAAGTAGTCTTGAGCAGTTAGCTTTCTGTGGATGACTGGGAATATAAATTTCTGAGAATCTTGTTTGACGCATGGACTCTCCAAATACATTGAATTTTTTGTGTACACATCCTGTGAAGGAGGTATTCTTCTCCTCATTCTTATTTTTCCAGAGCCAGAAGGATCAGAAGGAAACTGTTCAGATTGAAAAATTAGCATAACCATACTTTTAACTTCCATCATGGAAATTAGGAGTCATATTTCGTGAGTAAGAAATGTTTCTTGTCTAAAGATGTGCCTTATGAAGAAATCCTTCAGACCCCAGTAAAGAATATTGGTCCCGAGATGAGAGGCAGCAACGTCCCTCTCTCTATCTTGTTTAAGACGGTAGGAATGAGACCTTTGGAAAGTAACCGGAAGAGAGATGAACATTTAGCTTTGGGCTCATGGAAACGGAACTGAGCCTGATCTGCTTTTCTTTGGTAGACTGACTGGAGACTTTGGGGGGATTCAGTAATGTTCATAGGATTTTCTGGTCCTCAGCCTTTTCACTAATTGGAAACCCGGTAGTTCCCTTACAGGTGCTCCTTAAACCCAAGTACATTCAGACAACAGTTCTCAGTCTTTGGCACACTTCCTGCTCCATACTACCCCCTCAGTAAAAGATATCAATTACCAATCAATAAGGGGTTTGTTATGTTCACACCAATTTCCATTTCATGGCCACTTTTAATTTGCTGCTAATTACATTTTTGATGGCAGTTGCATAAAGTATTTAATTGACTAAAATCCCATTAATAATTAATAACGGAGTGGGCACATTATTGGAGGCAAACTTTTTTATTTTTTGCACATATTAGAATGGAAGGCTTACTTTCTCTGAGGTAGAGGCTGTTTCAGTGCTTGCTCTCAGGCTTACTTTGGTGGGCCCTTCTGGCTGCTCATGAGCAGGGACTCCATTGTTTGCTTTATCTATTGAGCATCAGGACTGCTGCTGTAACTCTGTTCTCTGCCGTTAGGCCCCTTACTTAGGCAAATATTCAGCCATATTTTTGCCAGTATTACTCTGAGAAGACTCATGGAGCTCCCAGAAGGTCTCAGCTTCTTCCTTATTCACTTACTGACTCTACATCCTGGTATGAAGTGAAGAGGTGAGGTCAATTGCAAAGCTTTCTCTGAGGTGCTTTCAATAACATCTTTGTTTCTCTGCTGATGTCTGAATGATTTCCTCAGCTACATGTCACTGGCTCTCTGACCCTCTACCAGTTTAGAAGAAAGGTAAGACAATGTGCCCTGGGCTGACCATGAATTTCTAGCCTTTAATATTTGAAGATCATTAGTGACAAGAACACCTCTTAGCCCAGTCTTGGGTCCTTGCCAGGGTCATCAATATTTTTCGTTACAAGGCTGGAAAAAAAAAAAGGGCCAGAGATGAGAAGCCACCTGTCCACATAGGGATAATTTTTAAATATCTGTTATTCCTGTTAGAGTACCCAAATAGTCCTTTGATATTAGTTTTTTTCCTACTTGTACTTTTTCAAAGTTTTTCTGTCCTGTTCTGTTTATCTTTTAAATATTTGTCCGCAGGTTCTTGCTTTATACTTCTGACTGAAATTTATCAGTTGTTGCCATGTAAAGTATTTTCTGTTGTTCCAGAGATAAAGGAATTAGTTATGTGTCTGAAAATCTTCTGAGAATTTCCAGTACCTCTTTTAAAGAAAAAATGCTTTCCATTGTTTGGCCAAATGTATAAACACCTTAGCACCTTTTGGCTCTCGACACCACAAGTTCTTTTATATTATTTATTTATAAACACAAAAATCAGAGGGTGGGAAAGAGGATACAGGAGGTAAAAAGCTTTCTTGTCTTGCATGTGGCCAGCCCAATTTGAATTCCTGACCACATATGGTTCCCTGAATAGCACCAGAGGTCCTTCTTAATTGTGAAACCAGGACTATCCCTGAGCACTACTGCGTGAGCCCAAAACTACCACCCACCCCCCGAAAAATAGAAAGCTATGAAATGAAATGTAGTCTTGGTGCAGAATTGCTATTGTGGTTCAGCACTTGGGGGAGACTCACACAGATGTTCTTGACTTGATACTCCATGCCAAGCTCATGTCAACCAGCAGCGCATGTGCCCTTGGATCTTCTGAACCTATGTTGTGAGGAAAGGTCAGGTGTGTTGTAAAATCAGACTGAGCATTATTTATGGAAGCTGCCTTGATGTTCTAGTCTAGAAGAAAAGTGAATAGGTTTGCAATGCAGTTTCTAAATCAGGGGTCTCTCCTCTCTCTCTCTCTCTCTCTCTCTCTCTCTCTCTCTCTCTCTCTCTCGACGTTTTAGAAGATGCAAGTGAGGCACACACCTTGTGGCTCACTTGACGATTCATCATTAAGAACGGGAGGCTGAGCGGAGGGGTGCCGCTGACTGCCCAATAACTCACTAGCGAGGCAGACAGGTCGCAAATCAACAGATGCCACCGTTTGCTTGCCTCACTCTCCTCATTACCCAGCTGTTCTGGTAGGTTTGATGCAAGGGGAATAATTCTGGTTTCTCCTTTCTGGTTCTCTACATGAATCAGCAATGCTGACTACAGTAACAGACACATACCCACGCATTTAATTAAAAATATTATTAATTTTTTTTCTTTCTTTTTATTTTCTTGAAGTCAAGTGGAACAGGTCTCTTAAGCAGCAATTTGCTAAGAACTTTTCTGGGGATCTGATTCTTGCAAACTTTGACTGTGTGGTTACTACATCTTAGAGCAAGAGGAGGAGGGGTCATTTGAGATATTTCCCTCATCAGGCCTGAAAATGGCAGCTTTGATTTCATCTGTCCATATTCAAAATGGTCACTAAAAATGAAATGCAGGGCAAAAGTTCTTTTATGCTCAAGAAGAGAATGTTGGAATTTACACCATCATATTTGCTCTGCACCTAAAGCCACTTGACCTACATGTAAAGATCGAATCTTTAAAAAAAAAAAAAAAAAAAAGACAGGGCTGGGGCTGGAGAGGTGGCACTGGATGTAAGGTGTCTGCCTTGCAAGTGCTAGCCAAGGAAGGACCGCGGTTCCATCCCCCGGCGTCCCATATGGTCCCCCCAAGCCAGGGGAAATTTCTGAGTGCTTAGCAAGGAGTAATCCCTGAGCATCAAATGGGTGTGGCCCCCCAAAACAAACAAACAAACAAACAAAAAGACAGGGAAGAGGGGCCAAAGACATAGTAGAGTGGGTAAAGCACTTGCCTTGCATCCTGCTGACCCTGGTTCCATACCTGACACTACATGTGGTCTTAGAGCCCTGCCAGGCATAATATTTAAGTGCAGAGCCAGGAATAGCCTCTGGGTACTGTCAGTTGTGGCCTAAACAGCTCCCCCAACAATAACAGCAGTAGCAACAACAACAACAAAAATCTGGAGTTACTGTTTAATTTCTACTCTTGGTATTTGGCCTGAACATCATTTCTAGTTGATGAATGTAATTGAGTTCACATCCTCACACAACTCACTAGAATACTAAACAGGATGTCAGCAGGCTGTGATTTGATCTGATCTGGAGAATCTAGAAGCAGAACTGATTTCTTTTCCATTCCTTACCCCCTTCTCTCCCCACTTCCCCTCTGCCCTGGCTCACCTTCCTTCACAAGTGGCCCTCTTTTCTCTTTAGATCCAGTTTTCTACAATGCTCTGCCTGGTCCTCCATCCTCCCTCCACTCTGACCTCAGCCAAGAAAGGTTCTTGGAAGGACTCGTAGTATGAGACAGTACAGGATAATTATCTCCTCTCAGTACTTTATTATTATTATTATTATTTTGTTTGTTTTGGGGCCACACCTGGTGATGCCCAGGGGTTACTCCTGGCTATGCGCTCAGAAATCGCTCCTGGCTGGGGGGACCATATGGGATGTCAGGGATCCAACTGTGGTCCGTTCAGGATCAGCCGCATGCAAGGCAAACACCCTGCAGCTGCGCTATCGCTCCTCTGAGTATTTTAATCATGCGTGTCTCCAAAGTCCCCCCCCCCATGTAAGGTAGTGTATTTTCAGGTTCTGAGGATTAGGAAGATCACTGGGGTGCTTGAGTGGTACCAAACTCCCCCCGCCCCAAGAAGCCAACTCTGGCCCAGTAATTACAACCTAACAGATCCTAATTAATTTCTCTAACACCCATTTCTTCTTCTGATCTCCCTAACCATGCTGGGTATTGCGAAGAGGGGCAGTTTTTAATAGTGTGTCTGTATTTAGCTGAGAATAAGAAGGAACAGAGCTTATTCCTCCAGGGTCCTAGCACAAAGCAGCGTCAAGATTGCAGCCCTGAGACCAAGCCTGGGGCTCTGTGTGAGCTGTGGCTTGAGCTGCAATGTCATAATGATGGTTTCCTGCCCTGCTCTTCTCTTGCTACCTTAGGTAAGCCAGATGGCATATCAGATATCATACAATATATTTACTTTATTTAAAATTTTTCTTTTAAAACTGACTTTATTTCAAGCAAATATAAACTTTGTAGAAGGACAGAGCGAGTCAGTGTAAAGAAAGTAAGGCTGTGACCCCTCTCTGAGAAAGGACTATAGCTGATATTTGTGGGGTTTCCTACTGGCCCAGCCTGGTTCTCTTGCATGGACCCATGTGCCCAAATGTTTCCCCACATATGCTTCAAGCTCCAGTAGCTCCCTCCTTGAAGCCCTGATCCCAGCCTCTCAGCTGCCCTCTGGATGATGAGGAGCAGCAGTTGGACAGGCTCCAAGGGAGTAATAGCCCTGTGTTCTGGAACCAGGAACCACAATGTCTACAATAAGCCCAGCCCAGTGAGGCAGAATGTTGGGAGGAACTTCCTCAGACAGGGCAAATGGGCTCATAAAGTGAAGGACCACACATGCAGAGTGAGGTGAGACTTTGTCATCAACATTGTGAGCATGAGAAATGGTTCCAGAGTGAAAGCAAGGAACCCACTCTCTCAGAGAGACTGAAAGACAGGTCCTGCAGACAAAGTAAAAAAAAAAGTAGTGGGAGCTTGACTCTTTCTGGTGAGGTTTGCTTGCTTTTTCCTCACATAAGAAATGGAAGAATTGGGGCTGGAGTGATAACACAGTGGTAGGGCATTTGCCTTGTATGGTAGGTAGGAGCAGCATATGCATCCTCAGGTCTGCACATGGAACAGACCTACTTGACTGCATGTTATTAGGAGGAAGAAGTCCCTCAGCCTCCTGAGCACCACTTGGGAGAAACCCCTATGTCACTTCTCAATAAAAAAGCAAAGAATGCAAAGTTGTTATTGTGAAGATAAAAAAAATGTTTATCTCTAAAAACTTCACTTTTTTTTACTATTTCTGTCAGATTATTGCTTCTCCATAAAGAGGAAAATACATATTTTTCAACAATCTTTTTGTTTATGATATTTATTTATTTATTTATTTATTTATTTACTTATTTATTTGTCAGACCTAGCAGTGCTCAGGTTTTATTTCTGGCTCTGTGCTCAGGGATTACTCCTGGAGGGCTAGGAGAATGAGATGTGGTGCTAGGCTGGAACCTGGCTTGTTGCATCTCAGGCAAGCATCCTATTATGTACTTTTGTTTTAGCACTTTTCAACATTTTGTATTCATCGTAATTTAAAATGTTGGCTACATTTTGATGAATCTGTAAATTGAGTTAATCCAGCAGATTAGATGCTGAACAAAATTGGAAAAAAATAAGGAAAACTATATCACCTATCCATGCTTTTAACAACTCTTTTAGGGCAGCATTTTCCCTGAGATATAAATATTCTTGAGAAATGATTTTAGAAGGAGACTGTAGATCAAAGGTAATGGATTTTGTTCTTTTGTGCTCTATTGTGCACTCCAGGATTTTAAAGGGTTCTAGCAATAAATGATGGCCACATTGAAGCTTGCTTATCCCTGGACTATTGATTTTGTTTTTACTGATTCAGAAAAAAAAATCATCCAAAGAGAATTAATATACATTGTGATATTATGGGGTAATATGTTGGCTTTACTTAGAAGAAACAAGCTCTACACTGGCAAATTTAAAGAAAATTCCACCAGAAATTTTATTTCACAAAGATGAATTTTTCTGTATATTTTAAAAAACAAGATACATCAGTTGTGGAGATTATAGGCCAGCGATGATCTTAATAAAAATTTCATTTGATGTGGGTAGGCTCATAAGCAGTGCTCAAAGGCCTGGAGAAACTATTACTTGGTCCCTGTGGTGTCAGGACCACCAATGCAACTGATCATTAATGCCACCCTGATGCAGTCCTGGGAAGGGATGGGGGTGGTGGTGGTGGTGGTGACATTGTGATGCTGGAGATCAGAGTCTGGTCAGGGCAGCACATACCTAGCCTTGTCCTGTTCCCTAAAATGGGCTTGTTTGGCAAATCTGTCTCAGTGATTTGGAGGCTCTCAAAGAAATCTTTCTTGTATGTGGGTCCGTATGGTCACTGGACTAGCTGCTGTCCAGGTTGTTTACGCTGTTCCTGGAGAAAAGGAAATTCTTCCAGGTTCAATACTTTGTGCTTCACCCCTACCCCAGTAGTTTCAGGAAAAGACACAGATCATAAAAAGAGCCATGGATGGAGACAGAGGCTGGGAGGGGACTGTATTTACACCAAGAGATATCCAAAGCTGTCAAAAGGTGAAATAGTTGGTGAATGAGTCTCTTGTAAAGGGTTTGAGGCTTACCCCTTGATTTCAGAAGTCCGACCTTCAAAACTGCGAGTGTTCACAACTTCTGATCTTAAAAGCCACTTAGTCTATAACAGTTTGTTAAAGCAGCCTTTGAAAACCAGTGCATGTAGCAGATACACTTTCAAGACTAGATTTGTCTCAGCCTCTTTGCGCTAAGACTCTCATGTACACTCTTGGAGAACTGAATTCAAAACTTCCTAAGTGGCACACTCGAAGCCATTCTCCATAAAAAGCTACTTCCTTAATCTTGCCACCAGCAAGGCATTCCATGCTCTTTTTCCTCCCTGAAGTTATTGTGTTTACATTTGCCCATTGGGAAACTTCTCCCATCACCTATGATGGACCCAGAGGTGGCATCACCAAAGGTGGGTCACAGCACATGGATCCCTGCCACAATTGATGCGTCAAGATGAGTAGCCCCATCCTCACCATGGATGTAGTGGACCAGGGCTGCTGCTGCATCTATATTTAGGAGCAAGTGTGACCACATTTCCTGCAGACACCAGGAGCAAAGGAAGTGTGTGATGCTCCTGGAATAGAGAATAAATTAGGGCCCCTAGGAAAAAATGCACAACTCATTCAGGTCTTTCTCAAGATCTGAATATTTATTCTTTGTTCCCAGTTATGAATATTATATGCTCCCATTTTATTAAAAATAAGCTGAAGTAGGTTGCTTTGGGTCAGCTTGCCAAACACTTGCACTCCATGATTTCATTCTGACATTCTGGGGAAGAGTGACCTTGGAACTTTGACCCATACATGACATAGGAAGCCACAAGCTTCAGAGGAAAGAATAAAAGCTGCAGATTCCTAGTGCCTTCTGCTTAGTGTTCTGTTCAGTTGTGTAAAACAAACAGTACTCAGAGGAAAACTAAAGAACCCCAGCAAGGTCTTAGTGGTGAACACTTGAGCAAGGATGGCTTTAAGCAGAAGGAATAATGGGACAAGTGCATTTTGTGATTATGTTATTATATACTATATCATTCTATTATTTTTCCAGCTAGACATGGAAAATGAAAAGTTGCAAGAGGCCAAGAAAATGGCCATTAAGAGAGTCCTCAGCCTCAAAATAAAAAAAGTAACTGAAACACTGAAAAGGTAATTGAGCTCCTGAAGAGAGAGGTCACAAATAAGCGACAAACCACACAGAAGCTTAAGGCATCCAGAAAGGATTAAGCACCATTAACTAACCTGATCCAGCTAGGACGCCTTTGGTTTTTAGAAAGCTGCTTTGACTCTAATTCCTGCTTTCACCTATATCAGTTCATTACTTGGAAAGCAGGGCTTGGTAGTGGTTCAGGTTTTGACCTTTTAACAAGTCCGTGGGGGTACAGAGAATAAATTGCCTAGCAGGTTCCTGCCATTCTTGTCATCTTCTTCCTCTCAACATCCCTTCCCACCTTCTTTGGGGTTCAAGGATCTCCTGATCTGTCACTGCTCTTTCAGTTACTGCCTAGTTTTCCTCTGTGTTCTGGATAGGAGGCTGCCAGTGATGTGTAAGGCCAAGGTTGCTGGAAAATTCTCAGTTCAATCAATATTTTATTGAGCACAAAGTAGGCACCAGACATTGATCCACAAATTTAGCATACATCTGTGAATCAAGGATCCTGTCTTTGAGGGCTTCACATTTGAAAGCAGGGTACAGAAGTCCAACCCTACAATGTGGGAGGAGGTGTGAGAAGAGTGCACTGCAGTTTTCTTTCTTTCTTTTTATAATTTTTATTATGACCAATGTGAATTACAAGTCTTTCACAGTTATATTTAAGGTGCATCTTGCCAGTGAATTAGGGCCATTTCTCCCACTAGTGTCATCCTCCCTCCACTCCTATTCCCAGCATGCATCTCATATCTCCTCGTTTTGTCCCTTGTACTGCTACTGTAATAGGTCTCCATTGTGTATAGCTTGTTGTAGATTGGCTATCTGGATTCTATTGTAGTTGACTTTGGGTTTGGTGTTTATTTATTTATTTATTATATTTTTTTTGTTTTGGGGCTACACACTTTGACGCTCAGGGGTTACTCCTGGCTATGCATTCAGAAATCATTCCTGGCTCAGGGGACCATAAGGATCAAACCCAGGTCTGCCTAGGTCAGCTGAGTGCAAGGAAAATACCCTACCACTGTGCTATTGCTCCTGTCCCTGAGTTTGGTATTAGGGCTGATCATTTTTATTTCCACTCAATGTTCATGAGACTGTTTGTCCCTGGTTCCATTCACATTTTCCCCTTAATTTATGAGGCAGAACACGATGATTTAATTTCTATGGTTCTATTGGAAAAAAAAAAAGAGACAGCTGTGAGGAGCCACCGAGAAGCTATAAATATAATTTCAAAAGAAGAAAAAAAGAAAAAGAAAAAAAAAACAAGCAACAATCAAAAAAACAAAAACAACAAAAAAGGGACTGGTGTGGCAAGGTGCTTTTTCTTTCTTTCTTTCTTTTTTTTTTCTTGCATGGGCACAGTAAGTATTGGAGAAATTATAAAAGGAATTCCCTTGGCCCAGGGATCCTCAAACTTTTTACACAGGGGGCCAGTTCACTGTCCTTCAGACTGTTGGAGGGCCAGATTATAGTAAAAACAAAAATTATGAACAAATTTTTATGCACACTGCATATATATTATTTAGAAGTGAAGAAACAAAACGGGAATAAATACAATATGTGGCCCGCAGGCCATAGTTTGAAGACCCCTGCTTGGCCTAAGAGATATAGGGTTTCTCCACCCTTGAAGCATACTCTCATGGAAACAAGTACAGGCTCTGACATGCACATTGTTGAACCCCAAGGTCTTTTTTTTAATTTTTGGTCCATACCTGGTGATACTCAGGGGTTACACCTGGCTATGCGCTCTGTAATCGCTCCTGGCTTGGGGGACAATTTCGGACACCAGGGATTGAACCGCAGAGTGTCCTAGGTCAGGCATGTGCAAGGCAAATGCCCCACCACTGTGCTATCACTCTAACCCCCCCCCCCAAGGTCTTGTTATGGTGCCAGGAAAAGTTCTGCTCCATTGTGGTTGTCAAAATCAGTCCTCTGTAATTAGAGGATGAAATCTAGGATAGGGTCTTTCTTTATGGTTCCAGAAGCTCTGCTCCATCATGGTTGTTAAAGTCAGTCTTCTATAATTAGTGATCTTAGTTTTTTGCACAGATCCTAGGATGAAGCCTAGGATAGAATATTTATTTATGATTCCAAAAGTTCTGCTCCAGAATGGTTGTCAAAGTCAGTCTTCTATAATTAATGATTTTGGTATTTGCCCATATCCTAGGATGAAGTCTAGGATAGAGTCTTTCTTTATGGTTCTAGAAGTTCTGCTCCATCATGATTGTCAAAGTCAGTCTTCTGTAATTAATGATCTTCATTTTTGCACAGATAAAAAAATGGAGTGTCTTCTGATTTCATCTTACAGTTAGATGATGAGGTAGGGCAACCTGCCCTTAGATCAAGCTGTTGCTGTTTTCTCATCATCAGGATGTTGTATCAACTTAGCCTGGTAAAACTTGATGCCAGAGAGATATTAGGAACTCCCCTGGCGGAGTTTGATTCCTGATGCTGTTGTAGGGATCTGTGTTGGTTCTTAGGTTGGGATCTGGGGTTAGGGGTTGGACAGTCACTATCCAATCACATGGTTTCTAAGTTGAGACCCCATGACAAATGTTCAGGGTGGGAGGTGCCTCTGTATTAGAAATTTATGGATTCTTATCTTTAGTAGATAAGAGCTTGTTTCTGTACATAAGATTTGTCCTTTTTAGTATGCCTATGCAAAAGGAAAAGATGCCATATTATATTGTTGGTGCATTTGGGGCTAAGAATGACAGGTGATACAATCGTTGTGCCCCCTGGAATTGACTTGAGCTTTTATTCCAAGCAAGACTTTCGTACTTGAATTTCGTACTAAGCAGAACAATAAAAGGGGGGGGGGAATGGAGGAGGCTACCTTTACCTTTGGAAATAAACACACTAAGATGCATAACTATTAAGGAATTAAACATACAAAGAAAATATAGATATCTCCATTAAGTATTTTGAGATAGTCTTGGGAGGGATGAGATCCAGGGCACACTTTCATCCCATACCGTGGTCTTAATGAGTCTGAGAAATGGTTTTCAGGAGTAAGGGTTCAGGTAGCGTCCTTGAGCTTGGGGTCCTTCTGGAGCTGAATCTGGTAGCATGCAATAGTCCACATTGAGAAAGGGTGTGTGAGAAGGGCCACATAGAATGAGTCAGCAGGTGTGGTAGTTGCAGCTTCTTGCTGGGGCACGAGATGTGGAACTGAGAGGGTGTCCTTTTGCTTTGGAAGCTGGGTGGTGGTTTGTTGGGGCAGCAGGTTGGTCTCGGTACCTAATGAGTTAAGAACTAAGGTAAAGAGGATTAAATGGGGAGAGAGAATGAATCAGGATTGAGGGGACGAGAGGATAAAAGGAATTCTGAAGGGGGGGTGAGGAAGAATAATGTATACGAGGGGCTATATACAATATAGGCATGGATTGTTTACAATATGAATTGGGTAAACACAGAGGAGTCCACACTTATATAAGACCATTCTTAGATAGACCACTTTTAGAAAGACAATAAAGATCTATTAATAAGTTGTAGTTGGAGGCCTGACTCTCATAGGATGAGTCTGAGCACTTAAGAAATAATTGAATTAAGATAAATAATTAAAAATAGATTAGGAAAGAAAAAATAGAGAAGAGAGAAAAAATTAAAAAAAAAATTAGGGCCCGGAGAGATAGCACAGCGGCGTTTGCCTTGCAAGCAGCCGATCCAGGACCAAAGGTGGTTGGTTCGAATCCCGGTGTCCCATATGGTTCCCCGTGCCTGCCAGGAGCTGTTTCTGAGCAGACAGTCAGGAGTAACCCCTGAGCACCGCCGGATGTGGCCCAAAAACAAACAAACAAAAAAATAAAAATTAGTAAAAAAAAATTGGGCTGGGACATTTGAGGGGGAAGGTTTTCCAATTTCTTAACACTTCATCAATAGCAGGGGTAAACTTTGCTCAATGAAGCTTTCAGGATTAGATTGTAGATGAACCATTTTAGGATAAGCATGATTTTGACGTCTAGAGTACAAAGCAATATGATAATGAGCACTATAAGAGGAGTCTACCCTATGTAGTATCATCCACTGTGTCTTGTGCATGGAAGTTCTTTTTCTAAAAAGAAACTGACAGTATGGTCTTTATAATATAATAATAACATAAGTTGACTTGAAAAAGAAGAAAGAAGAGATGGAAAGAAAAAAAAAGAAAAAGGATAATAGTAATTTGCAAAAACATACTCAACAAGTGGGACCTGTAACATAAATCTGAGGTGTCCAGTTGCTTATTTTAATGGTCTCAATGGTCATAAGCTTTAGGTACTAGTAAAAGACATAATCAAAAGGAAATGGGAGTATTTTGTCAAGACATTGTCATAATGAGCACTGTATATGGTATCTAATATGATAGACATTGAATTTCAAAATTATGGTGTCCACCCTATATCTCCAAAAACCACTGTGGACAAAGAAGCTGTAGTTTTCTAAGGGAGAGTTATTGCAATTGTTTTTTCTTTGTTTCTTTTAAAAATATTTATATTTTCTTTGATTTTTCCCCTGATAGCTGCTCCTCTTTAATTCTAAGTGTTTTGGGGTGGCATCATGCTCTGGACCTTCCAAGTAGATATATTTCCATGAAGAAAATAATTTCTGAAAGCTCAATATGGGAATATTTGGTAGACAAATACTCAGCTACAAGAAGATTATTATTATGCAATATTGTATTCTGTCCTCTTGAGCTGCCAAGATTTGCATTAATCATATTGCTTTTTTACCTTCCAGAAAAATTACTTCTGGTGGAAGAAAAAAATATCCTTCTTGTATAATTAAATGGTTGTTCCTGATAGTTTTAGAAGAAACAAAACAATTATTTTCACAGAAATGAAAATTTTTGTTTATGTTTTATCACCTTTCTCTTATTTGAGGGAGGTAGGGTGAGGAGGTTGGGTCAGACCCTGTAGGGCTTTGAGGATGACCTCTGGCTCTGTACTGAAGGTTGCTCTCAGTGAGTCTGGGGTGACCATGTGATACTGAGGATTCAATTGGGGTTGACTGCATGCAGCAATCACCTTAACCACAGTATTTATCTTGTCCTCTGCCATCTTTTTTTCTACTTTCTGAAGAGTGGGTAATAGAACAGAAGTCAAGCAAATGAATCTTCTATTGAGATTTCAGGATCCCACTTTCTTAAGCTGCTTTATTGGGAAAGTGTCATGCCTTTCTCAATTTCTCCGTTGGCAATAGCGGACCACTTTTGGAAATTCCATTCCTTATAACAAATGAATATTTGGAATTCTTGTTGAAAATGGAGCATTTCATAATGGCAAGAGCAAAAAATTAAACCAACTATAAGACCTCACTGAGCTGGCCATGAAACTTGTCTCATGTCTTGTTGGGAACTGGGTTCTGAACAAGGAGGGATGCCATTTTGTAAAGACTACATAACAAGCTTCTTCTCAGTATTTAACAGGGAAAGATGTCATTTGTAAGGACCACATGCAAGGTTTTCACAAGCATATTTCCATTAACACTATCCCAAGCTACCTGGCCATACTTGTTAGCCTATCAGGGAAGGACAGAGCAGGAGGAAGTTACACCTCGATAATAGCCAATCATTTCAAAGATCATCAGAAAGCTAGAACCTCCCTATATCCCTTCCCTATATAAACCTCTTCATAACTTCGGGCTGGGTTCATCTCTTTCTGGAGATGGCCCCTGTTGGCCAGTGTGGAGGCTGTTGGCAGACTGATTAAAGCATTCAGCTTTACTACAGTTGTGTGGCCCGTCCTTTGACTCTAGACTCTAATAGTCTTCCTGCCTTTTTTCCCTTTGTATAAGGTAGTCCCTTGCTTTAAAATTCACAGGATGAATCCATACAATAAGAAATACAGTGTTACTGGGGCCGGGCGGTGGCGCTGGAGGTAAGGTGCCTGCCTTGCCTGCGCTAGCCTAGGACGGACCGAGGTTCGATCCCCCGGTGTCCCATATGGTCCCCCAAGAAGCCAGGAGCAACTTCTGAGCGCATAGCCAGGAGTAACCCCTGAGTGTCACAGGGTGTGGCCCAAAAAAAAAAAAAAGAAATACAGTGTCACTTTTTAACCTGAGTATATGAGAGGAACTTTAATTATACATAAAAAGAAGCTGACAAAGAATTTATTAGTGTATAAAGCTAAAAGAGCACAAGTTATTTTTGTAAAATGTAAATATATAATTAAGGAAAATATTCTTTTAAACATAATTCATTTTGGAAGTCTTTAAAGCACTACTTCAGCACTTCCTTGTAAAATACAGTTACAGCTAAATGATACTAATCTTCCTAACCTGATTCCTTGATCTGTATATGACTGCATTCCAAAAAGTGTAACGATGTAGTAAAATATAGAAATAACCAGATTTCTAGTTTTTGGCTACACGGGGAAAGGAAGGTGAGGCAAATGCTTTCCATTTTGGGAAACTTTATTTAAAGAATGTTCTGACTCACACCTGCCTTAGTCTTGTTCATCATCACTATTTCCCTTTTATATTTAGAGTTATGTGTCTGTTACATGATGGATTGTAGGTACAAGCAAATAAATAGTCACTTATGGCAACACTGAAGCAGAACCTTGAAAGAAAATGAAATTCATACTGAATAATTCTGGTTCTGGGAAAGGAGAAATTTCATATTGCTTGCATCCATGGAGGAGATTGTGAGCCTGCATATTTTCCTACACATGCTACTAAAAATTTAGAATTTTAGACCAGAGTTTGATAAATGATAAGCCTGGGGTCAAGCCTGGCCTGCATCCCCACTTTTTTCAGTGCTAAAGATCAAGCCCAGACCCTCATATATAAGATAATTTCTTTTTCTCTAAGCCACATCCTTAATCCTGCCTTAGACTATTGTTTTGAAAATAAAGTTCTAGTAAATAACCTCATTTCTTTAGTTTATTATCTTGCTTTACAAGGGCATAGTTAAATAGTTCCCACATATTCCATATGACTTACAATTCTTTGAATATTTGCTTTTTTGGTTCTTCGCAGAGATAAAGTTTACTGATCCCTGGTTTAGAGCCATTTAACTGGTGAAATACTTATCTAGCAGATAATAAAGACTAAAAAGTAAACAATCAAATATTTTGCATTTACATACATTAATTTTTAATTATAAATGTGCATTGAAAAGTAAAGTTTCTTTTCAAACTAATAGTCAGTTAAAATTTATTCATTGTCTTATAGCCAAAACAGTGTTGGCTTCTATTTCTGGAAAGATTTATTTGATTACTAGTTTGTCACTTTTAATATGCAGAGAGACTATGATTAACTAAATCTCTGCAACATTCCATTTAAATTTTTCATAATTATTTTAGTGTAAAAACTCCACAACACCAAAACAAAAAGCTAGAAATCCGGAATCATGGTAAGAGCTAGTTACCCAGTGCCCCCCTGGGAACAATTTTGCTTTGAGTGTTAGCAATCATAGTAAATTGGCTTCTGAATATATTTCCTAATTACAAATAAAATTTCAGGTCTTGGTAGCTGTTATTTTATTACCAAAGTAGAAATCAGAGGCTGGAGAGAGATAGTATAGCAGAGAAGGCACTTGACTTGCATACATCTGACCCAGGTTTTATCCCAGAAACCACATATGATCCCCCCAAATACCACTAGGAATAAACACAGAGCACTGCTGCATGTGGCCAAAACAAACAAAAGCAAAGCCAGCAAAATAAAAAAAATCATGTTGCTTCTACAGATAAAATTTAATGCATTTATATGACACATTTTCTTAGCCAAAAATATAAAGAATAATATATATATATATATATATATATATACATATATACATTCAAAGTAAGTGTAGATTCCTAATATCTGTGAGAGAATTCTTTAGTTTTGGAACTTTAAGAAAGCTTGAGTGGAAAAATAGAACATGGAGTGCAGAAATACCATGTGATATTTTATATATCTTTAAGTAAACTAATATTGTCTCCTTCTTCCCCTTGTTTTTTCTTTGTGCCACATCTTTTGTCTATTTCCCCTTTTTTTTTCCTTTTCAGAGTTTGGGTCTCACCTACCTGTGCTCAGGGATCACTCCTGTTAGTGCCTCCGATGGGATACTAGGAATCAAATTAGGATCAGTTGCATGCAAGGCAACTGCTTAAACCTCTCTATCTTCTCTGGGCATCTCTTTCATTTTAAAGTGATATTTCCTCAACTCAGAAAAGATGGCTGATTTTCCGTGGTTCTGTTTCCATGACATTATCCATGGAATTATCAGCATATATCAATCACTTTAGCCATACTCAGCAGTCTGCTTTACTTATTACTCTCCGTTAGTCAGCATAGTACTACTAATGAATATTAACTATCTTTACATATGTCTATGTCATATGTTTGGTATAGTGCATGTTTTTTCTAAGTATACTATTTTGTTGAATTTAGACACTGTCCCCTTTCCCTAATGTTTAATACATGTACTCAGCATATGAATTTTTATTGCTACTCTACTTTAAAGTTTTAAATATATATATTTATACATGCACACATACATATATACCTATGCTAACTACTATTTTTTACGTTTAAAGTATAAAGCCCATAGGCTATTTTTGTCCGCGTTTGAACTTCAGACAAGTAGAATCATGAGTAAGTGTCCTTTTTGTGACAATTTTTTTTGGCTCAGCAAATCTTTAATAGTAACCCAGATTGTAGGGCTTATAAATAGCTTGTCTCTTTGTATTGCTGAGTAGTAGTCCTTTAAATGAGTGTAGCACAAAGTGCTTATCCATTATCTTATTGATAGAAAGGTTATTTCCCACTTTTGCTACCATAACAATGTTTCTGTTTTTAGACTAGCTTTTGTGTGAGAGTGTGTTTTCTCTAGTAAAATGCCTCGAAGGGAATTAGACATTGTAGAAATGGGCTACTTCAGAAGAAATCACCCCAGATGGTCCACACCAGCAAAGTCTGGGGATACAGGTTGTTCTACATATTTGTAGCTGAAAGAGTAAAAACATTTGATTCTGGGATAATTTACAGTGCTTTTCGTGTCTATTGATGTTCTTTTGGTGTACTCATAAGATGAAGGCACAAAGAACACACCTGAATCTGTGATGCTCACAAATGAGCCATTGGGGAAGGAGTCACCTCAAAGGCTAATAGGGCAATTGAAGGTAGAGTTGGAAACTTCACTCTCCCTTGAAGATTGAAGTACCCAACACGGTGGTCTTATCTCACCTAAATAGACTAGAGCCCCCAGATACAGGTTATAAGGGGATCATTTTAATTTCTCATATATAAGTATTTTAATCCCTCATACATAAAGGGGAATTTAAGAACAGAAGATATGTTATCTCTAGCAGTTAGACTCAGTGAATCCTCATTATAACCTTTTATTTTTCTGAATGTCTTGATTTTAATTGTCTTTTTATTACCCCCTTCTGTTGCTTTTTTGCTTAATCTGAAAATAGGGGCAGCTCTTTATTGAGTGTAGTTACCTATGATCAAAGTAAAAAGCTTCCCTTCTAGCTTTAATATAAATTCTAATTTTAATATTAATATTAATTCTTAATACTAATTATTGTTTTAATACTAATTCTTTGACAGTCTGATTTTTTAGGAAATAAAATTGTACAGTTTTGAGGTTTAGTGTAAACACCTCCCAGCCTTTGGTTTTGTACTAAACCATAGGAATGAACTCTGCCTAGCTATTAGAGACAAGATCCTTTCCTCTCTTTGCTTCCAATTTTATTGTTAGGAGAAAGTTGAATAGGTTCCATGAGAAGTGGATTTCTATTGGGATATATTCCTCTCACCTATCAGTTGTGTGGCAAAGGCTGACCTTATGACAGAGACAGAACTGGATCACTGAATCTAGGGACAGGCACAGAGACACACACAGAAACACATAACCCAGAGTCTAGTTTTTCTAAAATCATAAATTGGTCTCCATCAAGTACAGTTAGTGTAGATACCAATAATTCATCAAAATGTACCACATAGGTTTTTAATATATACCTTTTCTATTTTCAAGTTTCCCCAACAGTTATTTCTCATCATTTTGGAGTTATATCAAAAATGGAAAGGAAAAGCAGTAGCTGACAACCTTTGAAATGGAATGGACCTTAATCAACAAATGCTAGACCTTGATTAATGGGTTAGCAGGTAAGCTCATTAAATAATAGGTGCTGAAAGAGAAGCTTCTTTTTTTTCTGTACCAAATAGAGGCACATTGAGAATTGCCTGAGAGGCTTGGAAACTAAATTTTTTACCACAGGAATGTATTGGAATTGGCCTCTTTCTGCTCTGGATAGTGTGTGTTCACTGTTTCTCTCCCCAAACCGTTATCTTCAGATAGGCTTATATGATCAACTTTTCTGGAGATAGGAAAGTCAGGCATGTGTCAAATTTGGGAGAAAAATCTTTCCTAATTTTCCAAACATAGAAATTTATTATTTTTAGCTACTTTGTTATGGCTGCCACAATCAAATGACACTTGTGCATTGTCCTAACAATGATGGCATTTAAATTTGTTATATTTAATGACAAAATATGCTGACTTAATTATTTTGCTTTATTTATGCTTCCTTAGAGGTTCATTATTGTAAGTTGGGCCTTTTATAAAAGTGGTGTTATAAGGGCAAACTCAGCCTAACAGGCTTCTACCAAGGAAGATAAAAGAACAATCAAGGAACAAAATGACAAGGCCAGATTTTGTGTCGTCTTTGACTTTTCCTAAGTATATAATACAATTTGTTCCAGGCCTGAAGACAGACAGAATTGATATCTCTAAACTCTGACTGCAGCAAGCTTTAAGCAGAGAAAAAGAAACAAGCCATAAATTCAAAGAAAAATTTAATCCATTCATCAAAATTAAGCCAGATGAATAAGTGAAGCTAGACATTATAAAAAAAGGAGAAAATACATTTCATGTTTATCTTTCTGCAAACTTGAATTCAAATGCACTGGGAAGAGAGAGCATTTTGTTGTGATGCTTTTTTTGAAGTCTTGAAAGCTGCATACCAGTGCTTTGCATCTTAACATCAGACTCTGGAGGGAATTGTTCATTATTGGAAGGTTAAAAAGATTTTTATTTCAGTCTTCGGAAATAAATCCTGATGGGCAGATGACAAGATTCACTGCCACTCTCATATAAAGAAGTATATAAAAAAAATGTCCAAAAAGCAGCCTCCTAGGGGAATTTATTAGAGTCGCATGTTTCTTTAGGCATTCAACATACTATGTTGAGGGATGGTTAGTGAAGAACTTTATTAGTCATCTGTGACTTTATTAGTCACACACACACACACACACACACACACACACACACACACACACACACACACACACGTAAGGTTCTGGCACCAGGTCCTCCCAACAAGGCCGATGCAAGGATGGGTAAGGGTCTCTTCCAGCCTGTGACCTCAAGGCTGGACTGGGGAAAGACTGTGAGCCACAGACCACTTACAGGGAAGCATTGCCAGAGCAATGGACTTTGTTTTTTGAAGGTGGGGTCAAGGCTTTTTAAGGGTAAACTTTAGGTGGGAAACAGAATGTGGGTAATACACTTGAAACATTACAGAAACAAGATGGCATGCAGAGACAACAGTCACAAGATACATGGCATCATTGATTTGGATGGTATGCAGAGATAGCAGTTACAATGCCCATGGCATCATTAAGTCAGGAAGCATGTAAACATAGTGGTTGCAATGCTTGTGGCACGATTAGCCAGCCTAGACAGGTTGTTTGACCTGGATGACTTTTTCCTGCGCTCATAACAGCAGGACACAAGTCTCTAAACAGAGACTTTCTTTTATATTCAAGGCCAACTTGCAGAAATCTCCTTATCTCTCCGCCTCTCTTCCCACCCACCCCCAAACACACCCCATTTTATGTATTGGGAGAACTGCAGGCTTGGAACTCCCTAATCCCTAATAACTGGTCTTGAATTCAAGTTTTTTTCTGTGTGTTTATCAGCTTTGTGAAAATCTCCATAGAAAGATGCTATCATTGCTTATGTCTGTTATAGAAACTAATTAGTTGAAAAAGAAAAGGTCCTGCTAAAGTATAGTAGCTCGTTGTTTTCTTTTTTTGGGTCACACTCAGTAGCGCTCAGCGGTTACTCCTGGCTCTATGCTCAGAAATCGCTCCTGGCAGGCTCGGGAGACCATATGGGATGCTGGGATTCGAACCACTGTCCTTCTGCGTCTAATGCAAATACCTTGCCGCTGTGCTATCTCTCCAGCCCCAAGTTTTCAATAATTCTAATGGCCAAGCATAGTATGAAGGTTGACCTTGATTGTTTGGTTCGTTTGGAAGGTAACCCTCAGCAGAGCTCAGTTTATTCTTGGTTCTGTGCTCAAGTAGGACCAATGGTGGTGCTCAGAGACCATCTGTAGCACAGGGGATTTGAAGCAAATTCCATGCTTATCTCTTGTGTTCTTTCTGCACATACTCCTCACCCACCAATTTTAAGAGAAAATAGTCTCAGTTTGTTAAAACTCTCAGAGAGATTAGTAAGTCCTAAGTCAAGCTATTGTTAATGGAAGGGTCCCTTGGGAAAGAGGGGGGAAGAGAGAGAGAAGTAATTTGCCTGCCCTAGAGCAAGGCAGGGGTGGGGTGTAGGATATGGAGACAGAGGTGATGGTAACGAGAAGGGTGTACTCATGAAGCGTGATGGTGTACATTGTATGACTTAAACCCAAGCATAAACAAATTTGTAACCACAATGCTTAAATAAAGCAATTAAAATGTTAACAAATCAAGTGATATTTTTCCAGTGATAGTTTTACCTGTGTTCTTTTTTTTTTTTTTTTTTTTTTTTTTTTTGGTTTTTGGGCCACACCCGGCATTGCTCAGGGGTTACTCCTTGCTGTCTGGTCAGAAACAGCTCCTGGCAGGCACTGGGGACCATATAGGACACCGGGATTCGAACCAACCACCTTTGGTCCTGGATTGGTTGCTTGCAAGGCAAACGCCACCGTGCTATCTTACCTGTGTTCTTTTAATTCAGTTATACTAAGTGGCTTTTTAAATGTTCTTAGGTTCATTGGAACAGCTCCTTTTGACTTAGTGCAGGGATGGATGTGTCCTTTTTCAGGAAAATAGAGTGAAAATGCTTCATTCTTATTCATAAAAATCTTGGATTGGAGAAGCCCATTAGGTCCTCATTAGGCCAGTGCCCTCCTGAAGATAACCGGCTGGCCTCACTTGAGCATTTCTCAAGATTAGTTTTAAAGAGTCTTCCTCTTTAGGGAAATTACTAGATGTTCTTGCTCAAGATTAGATCTGCACACCTGTAAGTTCCACTTTTCATAGCAATGCAAAGAAGACAATTAATCATTTCATAATAAAGAACAGCTATTTTAGGCCTCTTCACAAATTTGAAGAAAGTTGGTTTCCCTAGGGGTCGCCCCTCTTAGCATTGCCTGACGGTTAATCATTTATCTCACACTGCCAGGGTTTCCCCAGACTAACCTACATTCACAGTTGCCTTCTTTCTCTGGAAGTTCTCGTTTAGTGGTTTGATCACAGACGATCTAGTGAAACCAAATAGTCCTTTACCCAATAGATTCAGTTATAACCATAGCTTCTTCTTTATTTTTTAATATATTTTTATTTAAGTAACATGATCATAGTTGGGTTATAGGCACAAACAGAATACCCCCCCCTTCACCAGTGTAACATTCCCCTCTCCCACCTTCCCATCCCCTGTCTGTATTCAAGACAGGCATTCTACTACAGTTATTTGTTTTTAAGTTCAGTAAATTGTTTTTTTTTTCTTAAAGGATAAGAGTAAAAAATATATAGTAAAGGTGTGATAGTGGCAATCGCCGTTGTTTGCATAGGTCCAGAAAAATATGGGGAAAACAGAAAAAAATCCTTGGCCTGATTACAAGAAGGCCTCACCCCAGAAGTTTATTGGCTTAAGACCAACTCTGGGTTCCAGGCATACCAGTCTGTCCAACCCGAGTCATTCTTCGTGGTCCCAATGAAACTTTTTCACAGTTTAGCTATTGTTGGTATCAGGTTCTTATATTTAAAAATTCTGAATTCTATGCATTTCTTTCTTCGATGTCAGGCTGATGTGGAGCATTCTCTAGTTTCAGCATACCATTAAATGCGGAGCGATCTGCCCTGCAAGCAGGCTGTAACCATAGCTTTTTAAACTGTGCATCCACACCCCATCTACTATCGCATGTGTGCGTAGGTGGAGGGAGTGGGAGGAGAAGCAAAAAAATTGACAACTCAGTGAAACATTTCTGGACATCCAACAACTGAAGTTAATTTAGGTTAAGCCATAGTGAATCACATGGCATTTCTGACAGTGCTCCCCTATCTTGCATTTGTCAGGCAAAAAGGGGTTGCAAGTAGAAAAGGTGTAAGAAGATTTGAACTGAAGAATTTGGAATCTTGAAAAAATTTTACTTTATTTGCAGGCCTTGGACTTTAGCTGATAGAGGATAAGGTCTTGGCATCAATATTTAAAAAAAAAGTTTTCTAATGAGAAAAATATGAGACTATTCTGGAAAAGGAACCTGGGCACGTATTTAGCACTGAGGATTCTGCAAATAAATTTAGAACCAGCCATGCTGAGTCTTAAGAGCATTCATAAGCATTTCAGGAATAGGTAATCGTTGTCATTTCTCAAACATTTATTTGATGTCAATAAATAAAGTATAAACTCATTGAAATATTAACATTCTTAAGACCCAGGGGCTCAGTAACTGAGAAATAGGGATCACAGTAAGGTGGCCTGACCCCAGGAGCTGCTCCTTTAATTCTGGAGCTCATATAGCATTTGCCCAGCTGGCTCTGTGGACATATAGAGCTCTCCCAGACAAAGATTTGGTTAGGAACATGGTGTTTTGGGATGATAGACCTCATTGGGCATAGGCTTCTGCTGAGGAGGCCTGTCAGGGGGAACTTTGTTACTCAGGGCACTTGAGGCCCGGATGAAATGGTAGGTATGGGCTGGAGTCCCTAGTAGACCCCCTGAGTTCTTCTTTTATATTATTATTTTTTTGAAAACACACTTGAGTTTTATAATTTCATCTTGTTTGATTTTCCAGCATGTGTAAGTACAAACATTCCTGGTGTGGATCAAAAATTTCCCTGTTACTTATAAATATTGACACCAGTATTTGTTAGTACTGGTGGAAGTTTTTAAACATGACCAGAGATATTTTATTCTATCTCTGTATTTCACCAGAATAAAATTTTTTTTGTACTGCAGTGTTACTTTCTTTACTTAACACTAGTTTTGAGAAACAATTGACCTACATCACTGTGCTGTATACAGTATGAGGGTTTGCATTACATATTTTGTAAAATTATTAGCATATAAAGTTCAGCTATTACCCATCATCTCAGATGGATACCATAAAAAAGGCAAATGAAGGGCCCGGAGAGATAGCACAGCAGCGTTTGCCTTGCAAGCAGCCGATCCAGAACCAAAGGTGGTTGGTTCGAATCCCGGTGTCTCATATGGTCCCCCGTGCCTGCCAGGAGCTATTTCTGAGCAGACAGCCAGGAGTAACCCCTGAGCACTGCCGGGTGTGACCCAAAAACCAAAAAAAAAAAAAAAAAAAGGCAAATGAAAAATCTTGTGATGAAAACTCAGGATTTTCTCTTAACAATCTGCCTTGTATCTATGGTAGTGCTAGCTGAACAAACAGTATATTCCTAGTGCTCATTTATCTTATAACTGAAAACTTATGTCTTCTCACCAGTTCCCCCTGCCCTTCATTTTTCATACTTCATTTAGCATAATGTCTTCAAAGTCTATGCATGCTGTCATAGTTAAGTAGTATGTCATTGTGTGTGTATTTGCTACAGATTCTTTCTCTTTGGAGGCATACCCAGCTAGGCCTAGGACATAACTCTGGCTCTGCCCTCAGGGATCACTAATGGTAGTGTTCGGGGACCATATTGAATGTCAGAGATGAATCCAAGTCAGTCACATGCAAAATAACGCCCTGCCACTGTTCTACCTCGCTGGCTCCATATACCATAAATTCTTTATCTGTTGATGAAAAGGCATTCGAGCTTTTCCATGTCTGGGCTAGTGTACATGACACTGCCCTAAACATGTGGTTATAGATCTCTCTTTAAATCAGTTTTTATTGCCCTTTCTGGATATATTCCCAGAACTAGAATTTCTTTCTTTCTTCTTTCTTTCTTTCTTTCTTTCTTTCTCTTTCTTCCTCCTTTCTTTCTTTCTTTCTTTTTCTTTCTTTCTTTCTTTCTTTCTTTCTTAATTTCTTTCTTTCTTCTTTCTTTCTTTCTTTCTTTCTTTCTTTCTTTCTTTCTTTCTTTCTTTCTTTCTTTCTTTCTTCTTCTTTCTTTCTTTCTTTCTTTCTTTCTTTCTTCCTTTCTTTCTTTCTTCCGTTTTTTCTTTCTTCTTTCTTTCTTTCTTTCTTTCTTTCTTTCTTTCTTTCTTTCTTTCTTTCTTTCTTTCTTTCTTTCTTTCTTTCTCTCTCTCTCTCTCTCTCTTTCTTTCTTTTTTCTTTCTTTCTTTCTTTCTTTCTTTCTTTCTTTCTTTCTTTCTTTCTTTCTTTCTTTCTTTCTTTCTTTCTTTCTTTCTTTCTTTCTTTCTTTCTTTCTTTCTTTCTTTCTTTCTTTCTTAATGAGACCATTGTGAATTACAAGTCTTTTATAGTTATGTTTTTTTGTTTTTGGTTTTGTTTTTGGGTCACACCTAGCAGTGCTCAGGGGATCCTCCTGGCTCTACACTCAGAAATCATCCCTGGCAGGCTTGGGGGAACCATATGGGATGCCGGGATTCGAACCACTGCCTTTCTGTATGCAAGGCAAATGCCTACCTCCACGCTATCTCTTCGCCCCTCATAGTTATGTTTAAGGCACATAGTGACAGTGAATTAGGGCCATTCCCACAACCAGTGTTGACCTCCCTCCACCAGAGTTCCCAGCATGCATCCCATACCTCCACCCTTAGCCCCGGTCTACTAGTGTAACAGGTCCATTTTGTGTGTAGCTTGCTATAGTTTGGATATGTTGATTCTATTGTCTTTGACTTTGGTTTTAGTTCTGATCATTTTTATTTCCACCCAATGCACCTGAGACCACTTAGCCACAGGGCCCCTACATTTTGTTCTCTCGATTTATAGAAAGACAAAAATTAGAGATTAAAACAAAGTGATTCATATTCCAAGTTTCTATGAAAAAGGTGGAGCCCCTATCTAGAATATATAAATAACAAAAAAAATAAATAAAAAGGGGGCGGGTGTGGCAGGATTTATTTTTTGTTTTGCATAGGGGCAGTAATGTTGGGGAAATTAGAAAGGAAATACTGTTGGTCTAAAAGGAACAGGTTGTCTCTACTCTACATAAAGCATACTGTGAATAGACCAACTATAGGCTCTGGGCCTGTTAATTGTCCAACCCCAAGGCCTAGGTCTTTTTATGGTCCTAGAAAAAGTTCTACTCAGTCATAGTCAGTCTTTTGTAATTAGAGGTCTTGGTTTTTGCATAGATCCTATGTCAGAGCTGAGGTTTCACAAAGTGTTGGGTGGAGAGGCAAGGAAGTCTGTTCTTAGAGCAAGTTGTTGCTGTTTCCTCATCAGGGAGTCATAAGAACCCACTCACCCTGGAGCAAGCTTGTGCCAGGGCACAATAGGGCCTCCCCCGGAGGGGAGTTTGATTCCTGGTGCTGTCGAAAGCTGTGCCAGCAGAACTAGAATTTTTAAATGGCTTCATTGTGGTAGTAGTTCTGGGTCCTTTGTTTTGAGGATTCTCCATGTAGCTTTTCACTGTCGTTGTGCCAATTTATAATAACATCAGTAAATGTACAAGGATTTGCTTTTATCATTCTCATCACATTTGTCATTGTTTGTCCTTCCATGAAGACCCTTGATGAGACATCACAGTGTCTCCCTTAATGACTTGAGATATTGATCTTCTTTAATGTACATCCAAAATGTACATTTGGATCCTCTGCCAATTTTTGATAATTGTTTTTTTGTTAATCTCTTACTAGTGAGTATATGGGTAACTTACAATTCACTAGATATTAGATATTGCCCCTTATCAGACACATGACTTATAACTGTTTCTCATTTTGTAGGTTATAATTATAATTTCCTTTGCAGTACAGAACTTTTCAGAGTGAAGTTACTTTATTCTTTCTGTCTTTAAAAGTTGTGCCTCAAATATCTTAATCAAAAAGTAATTGCTCATTAGATGCTTCATTCCTGTATTTATTTACTGAAGTTTCATGGTTCCAGACTATTTTTAATCCACTTCCAGTTAATTTTGGTAAGTTGTATAAAGAAGATGGAACCAATTTTATTCTTTTGCTGTAACTATTCCAACATCATTTGCTAAAATATTATCTTTTCTCCATAGAGTATTATTGACTCCTTTAACAGTACTGATTGGTACATATGCTTGAGGTTGCTTCTAAGCTTTTTATGGTATGTTTCAGGTTTATTTACTTATTTATTGCCAGCAGAATAATGTTTAGATAGCTATCACCTTATAGTATAGGTTGAAGCCAGGAAGCGCTGTACCCTACAGCTTTGTTTTCATAAAGTCTATTTTGTTTTTCCTAGTTTATTCCATATTTTCCTCTAATTTTCATATTCTTTTTGTTTTGGGACCACAGCCAGCATTATTCAGGACCTACTTCAGGCTTGCTGCTCAATTTGGTGGTGGTTGCGAGCCTATGTTGGTTAGACGATCAAACTTAGGTCACCTGATTGCAATGTGTTCCAGTCCTTTGAGTTATTTCCTTGGACCCAGCTTTGTTTTTCTTAGGAAGAGAATTTCCACATAAAATTTAGCAGTACTTCTGAACTTCTGCAAAAATGCCATTAGCCTCTTCATAGGGATTTACATTGAATATATAGATGATTTTTGGTGGTATAGATATTTTAGCAGCATAAATTCTTCCAATCCATGAATATCGAATACCTTTGAATTTATATGTGTACTCTTCAATTTATTTAATCAGCACCTTATAGTTTTTGGGGAAATATTTTTAACTTAGATTTGTTCCTAAGTGTTTTATTGTTTTTGATGCTCTTGTACATGAAATTGTTTTTCAGAAAATCTGTTGAAAGTGTATAGATGTAATATTTTTTGCTTTTAAATTTGACAAGCAGGCCAGATTTATATCTTACTGAAAATTGAGTCACAGAGATTACATGTTGTTTTCTCAATAGTTCATTTATTGTCTAGAATAGTTTGTTTTTCATCACCTAAAGGACATGAGACTATATTTTAGTTTAAGAAGCTGAGCGATCAAAAAGATTGGAATGTATAAGGGAAATAAATATAAGGAAGAAAAGACAGAACATATGAGTAAGTTATTAAGCTACCTCCAATGCAGTAGTAAAAGCGACATACCAAGACTATGGAAAGTAATTCAAAGTAGACTTATCCTGCCAAGAAGCAAAGGAAAATAGTGTTGTAACTATTGCACATCTATCAGGAAATGGGAGTAGGATTATTATGGCAATCCGGAGGTATCACTTTCTTTAAGAAAAGTAGAGACTGAAGTTGGAAGGATGACAAGTTGTCAGGACATTTTTGCTTTCTTCATATATTATCTCTGCATGCTCATGAAATATGATAACAAGAACATTATTTGGTCAATACATCCATCAGTCTGTTGGACTGTTTTATAGCATTACTGTCTCATGCATAAATGCAGGCCCACATTGACTTTTATTACTACGATTATTTGGCTAAGCATAATAGAATCATTACTTTGCTTTATTGTTAGGGTCCTAATAGCCCCATATTTGACCCAGTACATCTCCATGTTTCCATTAAACACGTTTTTGAATGGACAAAATACTTGATGAGGCTCTAAAGGCTGCTGTGACTTTAATATTTTCTTCATGATCTTGTTTGAACATGTCCTTTAATGCCAATGTGGCAAAAGAAAGAGAGCTGGGTAGGAGGAAGAGCATCCTTCAAGGAAAGAATGAGGAAAACTCAGATGAGTTTGCTTGTGTTGGAACAGCTGCTGTTCCAGGAACCTCTGCTTCAACAGTACATGTACTCACAATTATATTTGTACATGAGTATGCATTCACATAATTAACTCTCTGACTTGTTTACTTTCTAGAGCTTTGGTTTTTATTCCCTAGCAAAACCTCATTCAATTTAGAGTTATTTATGTAGGAAAATTACTAACTTATTAGCAGCCAAAACTAATTGATAGTAAATTGACATCAACTCTTCAGACCATTTCCAAACAGATAAGTTGTTCAAAATGTATGAACAGAAATAATAATGATGATGATGATAATAATAGCTTCCACGTCCAGTCCTGTCCTAAGCATGATCAGTCCTCTTGTTCAACCCTCTGAGCTGGAAATGATCACAGCCTCTTTTCACAAGAATGGTTTTCAAAGGTGGTTCATAATTTACAAAGGCCATATTAAATGGTAAATGCTGGTGGCCAACTAGTATCTGAGAATAGTCATTAGTAATTCTCTTAGGATAGAATACTTTTCAGGGTTAGCCCATAGTGCTTACTTTTTTGGTTGTGACTTAGAACATATCTCTTCTCTGAATTTGATGGTGTCGCCCTCACCCCATTAAAGTCAACCTAGATGCTTTATGATGTTTTTCCCTTGGAGACTTTCTGAAACTTAGAAATATATTCTTCTTGGAGTTGTTCTTCGGTGATAAATATATAAATCTCATGTGGGCTAGAAGAGCATAAGTGTTAGTATACTTAGGACCAATATTAATGGTGAGCCTGTACATTATATTTTTAAACGTTTCCTAACTTAAGTACACAGCCAGGCCTGATTACAGAAATTATGTGTTCATCCTTGGAAGAATTCTAGAACTCTCAAGATTAAGGAATGGGTAGGCAGCCGGTTCAGATATTCCTAGTTTCTTCAGTAGTTTCATTTATGAAAATATTGAGTATCAAATTTACTCAGAATAAGTTAGAAAGATAGAAAAGTGGTGGTGCAAGCTGTAAGGAGTCTGCTTTGCAAGCACTAGCCTAGAAGAGACCGTGGTTTGATCCCCCAGCATCTTATATGGTTCCCCAAGCCATGAGCGATTTCTGAGCACATAGCCAGAAGTAACTCCTGAGTGTCACCAGATGTGGCCCAAAACCCCAAAATAAAAAAGTAGAATATAGGGACTGGAGAGATAGCACAGTGGTAGGGTGTTTCCTTAGTAGGCGGCTGACACAGGACTAACTGTGGTTCGATTCCCTGCATCCCATATGGTTCCCAGAGACTGTCAGGGGCAATTTCTGAGCGCAGAGCCAGGAGTGATCCCTGAGCGTCACTGGAATGTGACACCCCCCCCCAAGAAAGTAAAGAATATAGGGGCCAGAGCGATAGCAGAGCGGTAGAGTGTTTGCCTTACATGCGGCTGACCCGGATGTACCTGGGTTTGATCCCAGGTGTCTCATATGCTCTTCTCAGTCAGGAGCGATTTCTAAGCTCAGAGCCAGGAGTAACCCATGAGCGTCACCGAGTGAGACCTAAAAACAAAACTAAAAAAATGTAGAATATAGGTCTGAAAAGAGTACAACCCGTATGGCATTTGCCTTAAGATGTGTGTGATGCAGATTGGCACCACATATGGTCCCCAATCACCATTAGGAATGCCCCAGAGAGCAGAGCAAAAAAGAAAGTAGGAAAGAAAAAAATTTCCTAGCAAGGCAGATACTTAGCAGAGTTCTCAGTTCAAATATGACTGCTTTTGTTTGGATGAGGAAGGAGGACCTTAGGTGCAGTTATAGAAAAACTGAGGCTTTGAACTTCTTTTTTTAATTATTTTTTTTTATTGTGGGCAAAGTGAATTACAACTCTTTCACAGTAATATTTAAGGCACATAGTAGTAATGAATGAGGGGCATTCCCACCACCAGTGTTGTCCTCCCTGAGGCTTTTTGTTCTTAACAAGTAAATGGGTGTGACAAAGTATGAGAGTATTCTCATTTGTTTCCCACAGACACTTTGTTCTTTGAGGTCCTTTTTTGGTGTTAAGTCTTAACCTTTCATATTTGTTTGGCTATTGAAATGCCCTCTTCCTTGGTAATGTTTGGTTATTTAGAACTCATTTAACTACTTCTCCTGGCATTACTTATTATTACTATTATTGTTATTGTTGTTGTTGTTGTTGTTATTATTATTAGAGACTCCTGTGAGCTGGCCCAAGATCTGGGGCCTTATTTAATCATTCGCCTCAAGATATGACCTTGGGAATTATAGATTCTCTCAGTTTCTAAGAGATCCTTGGAAGTGGCAAGGATATGGAAAATGTAGACTGGGGGCAGTTAAAATGAAGCCATTCTCATCAGCTGGCAAGAGAAACGGAAGCTACCTCATTCTTTGTTTGTTTTGTTTTGTTTTTGTTTTTTGGGCCACATCCGTTTGATGCTCAGGAGTTACTCCTGGCTAAGCACTCAGAAATTGCCCTTGTCTTGGGGGAACCATATGGAATGCCAGGGGATTGAACGGCGGTCCTTCCTTGGCTAGTTCTTGCAAGGCAGACACCTTACCTCTAGCGCCATCTCACTAGCCCCGAAGCTATCTCATTCTATAGGCAAAAAAACCAGAGGAGCCTTGTTGCACAAGCAAAGTCACAGGCACTGGGTTCGTCGAAATCAATGGAAACTTTGGTCATCAACATAATTATAGAATTTAATGAAAAAAATTCTATGAGTCTTGGTAGGAAGTATATTTGGATATTTGAAAATAAACTGGCTCTCTAATGTTAAATGAGAACTTAAAAGTGGGGCAAGAGAGTGCAGAATGAGAGCACTGTTTTGATAGCTGGTGATCAGAGCAGTTTAGGAGAATCTGTGTAGAGCCATAGGGTAAATGTTATTTTAAATTTTTTTTAAGGATCATCTGAAAAAATTATCTCTGTGGGCTTTTACATAATTCCAGTCTGTGATTTTCTTGTGCCAATTAAAGGACCACTGGGCATTAGATGATTAAAAAAAAACAAACAAAGCAAAAGGAACTTTGAAGAGATTCAGAGTGTCCAATCACCTCTTCTCTCTGGTCATTTCTCAATGCTCCTTTCAGGATCCAGGGGTATCTTCTGACCTCAGTTTTCAAGTTTCTGTGTTGGTAACAGCTGCCAGGGGAGTAAACAGGGCAGCACAGATGTGGCAACAGCTGGAGAGAACTAGGAAATTGCTCTTCAGCCCAGGGAACTGCTAGAGAACTAGGAAATTGCTCTTCAGCCCAGGTTTAGTCAAACTGCTCACAAACTTTCTCGTGTATTTTCCTTTGATAAATTAGTATTGACATTTGTACTTAAGTTAGGAAATATGAGGAAATATTTTAAAATATAATGTTTTTGGTTTGTTCTTCCTTTGAAGAAGCCCATGTTTTCTCTTGAATACATTTCCCTCTCCCTCCCCTCTTATCCTTCTAAATTTCTTTCAAGAAAAATTTTTTTGCTCCAAAAATATATTGTTTTACTATGAAGACCTAGATTTCACAGGGAGGACTTGGTAAGATCCTACCAAAAGCTGCCCCCAACCCTTGCCATCCTGTGTGACTTCAGGGGGGAAACATCTGACCTCTGTGATTTGATCTCTTTCTTTGCCAGCCTTTTGGTCACACCTGGTGATCCTGGGGACTCCTGCTGGCTGGGGTGTTGAGGGGGGTTATTCTCATTAGTGCTCCAAATCAAGCTCAGTGCACACACTCCTGTCTGTTTCCGCTGTCTCCCTTTGTCGTTTAATAACAAAGCTGGCTGGCACAAGTGTGAGTTTAAGAAATATGGGTTTTCCCTTCCTCCTTTCTCCATCTTTAAGGCTACCAGATACTTAATTAAGCCCGTGTGTTTAGGTCTATTTAATATTCATCAATTCTCTATTTAAGCATGGGATATGCTCTAGACAAAAAACCCAATATAGATTTGTGGATGTGAGATGGCTCAAGTAGAAAAGAAGGCTGGAATTTCCCCCTTCACTATTGATTCCCTCTCTGCTTCTCACTAGCTAACAAGATAATTCTACGAGAGTCCTTCCAAATCAGTGAGAGCACTGCCTGCTACTGCTTATTTTGAATGCCCCTAAGGCTCCCTGGAGATTTTATGTGAAGTTCAGATTCTGATATGAAGCAGCCCAGTCCCACCTGCTGCATCTCATTCTTACCTTTGCTGATGCAAAAGTACACCCTTGAGAGGTGTTTTTTCACTTCCTGGAGCAGAACCTCACACCTCTGGACCTCCATTATGGTTCCAGTCACATTTGTCTCTTAGCTTTCATACTTAACACCTAGTTCCATGAAATTTAACATCTTTAGAACTGCATCCCAAGTCCTTTTCGTTGGGAATCACACCCAACCTTTCACAATTCTCAGCTCAGGCTTAAGGGGAAATGGCACTGGGCAAAGACAGTCTGCCCAGCTTATTTTAATTGGCACAGGTCAGTGGGCAGTGGCAGACCTTCTAACTCATATGTGGAGATTAAAGTAAACAGTATTATTAGTTTCATCAGCAGTGGTTCATTATTATTTTTCTTCCCCTTGGTGGTGACTGGGTCTTTGTGCAGTAATCTTTTTTTTTTTTCTTTTTGCGGTTTCTGAAACACCATTTGCTTCCCTTCGTCAGGGTCAGTTTGAGGCAGTTGTTGCTTAGCAATAATAATGACATGTGGAGAAGCATCTGATGGGCTTTGAACACCCTGAGCAGAGGCTAGCCAGGGGCAGCTGGTTGGTTAATTGTGGCCTCCAGTCATCACTGGGAAATGGGGAGAAGGGGAAGGAGAACAATGAGGAATGAAAAATACTGAAATCGCTTCACATGCATTTGAAATCAGTTTTGGTATATAGCCACATTAGGAAAAACTAAAACGTCACAAGATCCCTAATGTGGTGACAATTTCGTATGCTTGAAATAGATAGACATAGAGATCTGTTAAAAATAGCACCTTCTTTCTGAGAACATGTGAAGCTATTTGCCTATTGGTGTGTGTGTGTGTGTGTGTGTGTGCTGCATTTCAGAATCTTCTGAGGTGATAGAAAATACTATGGGTACAATGGCTGGAATGTGCCCTGAAGCATTGCCCCTTGTAAAATGTGCAAAATGTGATTTTAAACCAAATCTTTTGTAAGTGATGGGAGTTTGTTGCCACTCTTTTACAGGATGCAAATGAGCTGACTCCATTTCAAAGCCAGAGGCATTTCACATCCAGTTTCTGTCACCAATGCTCTAAAGTACCAGTTCTAATGTCCCCAAAAGGAAAACTGTTGGAACCTTGGAGCTGTGTACTGACCATGAGGCTGAGTAACACTTCCGATGACCTCACCATCTTACTCCTTGGAGCCCTAGAATTCTGTGGTTATGTTGCAATTAGCAATGTGGTGATAGAAATTGTACAGAATGTAGCTAGTACTGATGGCTGTTTCTGTTCTCATTCTGACATACAGTTGCTACTTGGGAGAAGGGGAGACTTTCAAGTGTCCTAGGCACAGGAGGGAGCAAAATGAAGGGTGGGAAAGATAATCCCCATAGAAGGAAGGAGAACATAATCCCAAAGTGAGAGAAAAAAGTTGGAGATGGGAGTCAATATCCCAAAAAGTGATCATCCTTAGATGCAGTGTAAAATGCAGACATGAATTTATGGTTCTTTAAAATTTAAAAATTATTCTTAGGAGACTGTTGGGTATTAGAAAGGCTACTGGCAATAGATCATTGATATTTTATATGCAGTGGGTTTTAACCATAGGTCTCAAAAGGTTGTAGAAAAGTTGAAAACAACTGGTCTACGTTTTTTGTTATTGTAAGGCTTGGAAGTCCAGATGCTGCTCCGACGCAGAGAAATGAAGAGACAGTCACTCAGGCAAAAGCTTAAGTGGGTTCTTTATTCTGGCTGCCAGAGTCCAATGCTTGTTTCAGAACTGAACAGAGGCAAAGGACCACGTGGCTTTCTTTGTTCAACCTTATATATACCATAAGAAGGTGAGGGGGGAGAAGGTGTAGGGATGATTCCCTTATAAGGTTATAACATTTTCCTAAGACACTCTAATACAGGTAGTACGAGTTCCTTATAAGGGCATGACATCCGCTAAGGTTAGTATAAACTTCCTCTTTAGGACAAAAAGGATTAGATACAAAAAAGCAGGTATAAGTGGGGGCTGGTGTAACTAGTAGTTGACTTCCCTTTTCAGTTATAACTAAATACCAGTCTATGGACTGGTATTTAGGATAGGTGTCAGTCTGAAGGGGTAAAGGGTTGAAAATATGGTTCCCATTCTTGTATCTTTTTTTAAATGAACTATCTTGATTAATGATGGTTAACTTATATGTGTTTACATTTACCACAGAGAACATGGTCTGGTTACCTTTATTCTTAGAATAAGAAATAAACCAAATATTTTGTTATAAGCATTAGTTCATTTGCAGGTTGAGTTGTGGAAAATTGACAGATGTGTAGAATGACAGATTTTGCTTATCGCTTAAACACTTCCTAAATAAATTTGAGGTTTGCTTGCAAACATGAACTCTCTTTGGCTCTAAAGTATTTGTTTCTACTATCATTTGGCCCATTCATTCTGTTGCTAGTATTTTTCTTTCTGGATGATAAAGGTTCTGGAAGTTGAAATATCTCAGGAGAAACCTAGGATGTTTATGAGAAACCCAAGTAAAAATATATAAAAACCCTAAAGATGAGAAGAGAAATTATGCTTGAGAAATATCAATTAAAAGTAATACTCCCCCTTCTTGTCAAAAACTGCATGAATGCTGCTTAAGCATCTAGAAAAACCCAAAGACCAGACTTTCTTGATGACTGGGACACTGTCATCATGCCACAAAATGATGGAGTTACTGAGTCACATTATAAATGGCATGTGTATAATTTGGATTACCATGAGGAAAAAAGAAAAAAGAAAAAAAGTAAAAAGAGAAAGAAAGAAGATCAAATACAAAGTCAAAAAGTCCATGTAGTCACAAAAAGCAAAAAAAAAAATTGGATTGAAGGCTAAGCTCTATCATAAACAGTGCCATGCTGAGAAAATGCAAATGCAAATAACTATTAAGATGCATGAAAAAAGAAACACCAAAGAAGTGATGAAAAGATTCCACATGGAATAGTGTATCTGTTAGACAAAGGGACAATCCAGAGCTTACATACTTCCCAATTTGATTAGCCAAAACTGAAAAAAAAATGTGTAAAATGTGAAATTCCTTTGCCTAAAGTTGTGCCCAGGGAGAAATAAAAGTATTAAAAAGTTATTCAACATTTTTTACAGTAGCCGTAATCTGGAAACAACTCAGATGCCTGACAACGGATAAGTAGCTAAAGAAACTGTGGTACATCTACACAATGGAATAGTATGCAGCTGTTGGAAAATATGAAGTCACAAAATTTTCCTTTACATGGATGGATATGGAGACTATTATGCTGAGTTAAATAAGTGAGAGGGAGAGAGATAAACACAAAATAGTCTTACTCATCTGTAGTATTTTAAAAAAGACAATATCGTAATAATACCAAGAGACAATAGAGATGAGGGCTGGAAGGACCAGCCCATGATATGATATTTACCATAAGAGTGTTGAGCACAGTTAGAGAAGTAAATACACTAACCACTACCATGACAATGATAGAGATAAATACGAAGCCTATCTCATAGACAGGCACGGGATAGTGAAGGAGGTTAATGGGGAACATTGATGGTGGGAAAGTTGCACTGGTAAAGGGGGAGTACATTTTGTGGCTGAAAACCAATTGCAAATATATTTGTAACCATGGTGTTTAAATCAAGAAATAATTTTTAAAACTTATTTAAATGGGAAAGAGAAAGAACAAAGCATGGAACAGATGGTTACTAAATTTAGTCTTTGTTGGTGATGGCTTTACATGAAAACCACCTATATAAGAAAGATTCATTAGGCCAATGGGTATATGTTTTATGGAAGCCCATGTAACACATCCCAAACTTCAGTTCAGCTCACTTTCAAGTCATTTTTTGCCTGCCAATACTTGGTGTAAAGAAGAGTCCCTCATTTTTACTGTATACTACTTAGGATGTCATCACCAAAGGTACTGTCCTTGAGGTCAACATGAGCAAATTGAGGCATGTTACACAGGCTCAATATTTGTGGAAAATATGCCCAGGTTACCAACAGTTCTAAAATGATCTTACTACATTAATGCAATCTTACTGGTTTAACAGCAGTTTCATACAAATAACATAACCGTACACCAGTCATAAAAGTCCTCACTAAATATCATAATGACTACATCTGTAGTCATCAGAAAAATAATATTATATTGCACAAAACATTAAAGTGGTTTACAACCCCCCCCCCCCAGATTTTCTATGCTTACTTCTATACAATCATTGCTTTAAAATATTACACTTTAGGATAGAAAGGTAATACAGTGGTTAGGGAGCTTGTCTTGCACATGTCAATCTGGGTTCAGTCCCCATTACCCATATGCTTCCCGTAGTGTGCCAGGAGTGATTCCTGAGCACTGAGCTTGTAAGTTTCTTTTTTTCCCCATATGTCTACCTTTCTAACTTGAGTGCCTGGTTATATGTTTGATCTTAATATTCCTTATTGTATCATTCTTTTCCTTCCTTTACTCCTCCCAGGAGAAATTACTTACTCTGCTCCCCCTCTGATGAGCATAGATGAGCCCCAGTCTCTGCTCCTGTTAATCTCCTTCGGGCACCAGCTGTAGTGTCAGGATGTCAAAGTAGACTCTTATGCATCGGGCATGAGCTCTGCCTGAGAAGAGGTTCTAAAAGGATGCTGCTCCTATACCCCACACTTACCTTCTGTACTATGCTCTTTCCATCTGTCCTATGATCTATGGCTTATATCATTTTTTCTATTTTATTAAAATTTAAGATAATTTCAAAATTGCAAGCATGATTGCAGTTGGGCCTCAGTTATAAAAAACAGCCCCGTTCACCTGTGCAACATTCCCATCACCAAGGCCCTCCATTACCCTCCTCCCCAACCCCCTGCCTATATTCGAGACAGATATTGCACTTCTCCTTATTACCATTGTTATAATAGTTTTTATTGTAGTTATTTCTCTAACTGCACTCATCACCATTTATGATAAGTTGCATATCTTGAGATGGTCCTTCTAGCTCTTATCTCTATTGCCTGTGGGTATTATTATAATAATGTCTTTTATTTTTCTTAAAACCCCAAAACGAATGAGACTATCCTATATCTATCTCTTTCCCTCTGACTTATTTCACTCAACATAATAATTTCCATGCCATTCATGTATAAGCAAATTTCCCAACTTCATTTTCCTGACTGCTGCATAGTATTCCATTCTGTGTATGTACTACAGTTTCTTTAGCTATTAGGGCTTCTAAGTTGTTTCCAGAGTCTGATTAGTGTAAATAGCACTGCAATGAATATAGGTGTGCAAAACGCATTTTTGTATTGTGTTTTTGTGTTCCTAGGATATATCCCTAGGAGTGGTATAGCTGGATCATATGGAAGCTAAATGTCCAGTTTTTTTGAGGAATATTCATATTGCTTTTCATAAAGGCTGGACTAGATAGATAGAAAATGAAAGTTCCTTTTTCCCCATATCCCCGCCAGCACTTATTATTTATTTGTTTGTTTGTTTGTTTGGATCACAGCCGGTGATGCTCAGGGGTTACTCCTTGCTATATGCTTAGAAATCGCTCCTGGCTCAGGGGACCATATGGGATGCTGGGGAATCAAACTGCAGTCTGTCCTAGGTCAGCCACATGTAAGGCAAATACACTCGCACTGTGCCACTGCTCCTTATTTTTTGTGATGTCCTCCATTCTCTGTGGCATAAGATGGTAACTCACTGTTGTTTTGATTTGCATCTTCCTGATGATTAGTGATGTGGAGCATTTTTTCATGTATTTTCATTTGTATTTCTTCTTTGAGAAATTGTGTGTTCATTTGTTCTCCCCATTTTTTGATGGGGTTAGATTTTTTTCTTGATAAGTTCTGTCAGTACCTTGTATATCTTAGATATTAGCTCCTTGTCTGATGGATAGTAAATTCTAAGGGTGGCTTTTGTATCTTAGTCACTATTTCCTTTGAAGTGCAGACGCTTCTCAGCTTAATGTAGTCCCATCGGTTTATCTCTGCTTCCACTTGTTTGGAGAGTGCTGTTTCATCATTGAAGATTTCTTTAGTCTCAATATCATGGAGTATTTTACCTACATGTTGTTCTTTTTCTTATCTTTTTTAAAAATTTTTTTAATTATGCAGTCGAGTTTTCCACATTTGGGGAAATCACACGGGTCAGCACATCTGGATAAGCAATCCGGTCAGCAATGGATAAGCCTCGCCCTGGGGAAACCACCTTCGTGATAATGGTATCTCCCCTGCCAGGTAAGTATCTACATGTTGTTCTTTATACCTTATGGATTCGGGTTTAATATTAAGATCTTTAATGCTTTTAGTTTTGACCTTTGTGCATGGTGTTAGATGAAGGTCTGATTTCTCTTTTTTACATGTGGCTGACCAGTTGTCCCAATACCACTTGTTAAAGATGCTTTCCTGGCTCCATTTTGTATTTTTTGCCTCTTTATCAAAGATTAATCATTTATATGTCTGGGGAACATTCTCTGAAAACTCAAGTTTATTCTATTCATTTGAGGGTCTGTCTTTATTCGAATGCCATGCTGTTCTAATGACTATTATTTTACAATACAATTTAAAGTTGGGGTCAGTGATGCCTCCCATATTCTTTTTCTTAAGTGTTGCTCTAGTATTTGTGGGTATTTGCTGCTGTCTAGCTTCTGTCCAACAGCACCAGAGGATCTCATTGAATCAGCACATGGCAATATATAAAGAATATGAGGCCACACAATAAATGTATGAAGAAACACTTTCTGACAAGTGTGTTCCAAATTTAATCTTGGTTTTTGTTTAGTAATTTTTTTTAGTATTTAGTTTTTGTTTAGTATTTAGAATTTTGAAAATTCTCTGGACAAAAAGAATTTTATTGTGGCCATATTTTGGCCTGCAAATATACAGGAAAAATAATTTTAAGCCAAATAATATAATGGGAATATAATGTCAGTACCGTAACATGAATTTCAAAAATATTTCTATAGAATTTCAAATCTCCACTTGGTTCTTCACTGTGGGCCTTTTTTGTTCCCTATCTAGGTTTTATATTGTCAAAATATTACATTAATATGACACATTTTTATATAAATCATCAATATTTTTCCTCTTGATTTTTAATATATATGTATGTATATAAACCCTTCACCAGTGCAACATTCCCATCACCAATATCCAAGTATCCTTCCCCACCCCACCGGCCTGTACTCTAGAGAGGCTTTCTACTTCTCTCATTCAATTACATTTTGTTATGATACTTCTCAGTGCAATTATTTCTGTGACTACACCCAACAATCTCTGTAAGCTTCATGTCAGGAACTGGACCCACCAGTCCTCCTCTATTTTGTCTCTGAGAATCATTACACAAATGTTTCTCATTTTTCTCAAAACTCATAGATGAGTGAGACCATTCTGTGTTTATCTCTCTCCCTCTGACTTATTTCACTCAGCATAATAGACTCAGCATAATAGATTTCATATAATCCATGTATAGGAAAATTTCATGACTTCATCTCTCCTGAAGGCTGCATAATATTCCATTGAATATATTTACCATAGTTTCTTTATCCATTCATCTATTGAGGGGCAACTAGGCTGTTTCCAGAGTCTGGCTATTGTAAACAGTGCTGCAATGAATGTAGGTGTGAGGAAGAAATTTTTGCATTGTATTTTTGTGTTCCTAGGATATATCCCTAGGAGTGCTACAGCTGGATCATATGGGAGCTTAACTTCCAGCTTTGGAGAAATCTCCATATCACTTTTCACAAAGGTTGGACTAGACGGTATTCCCACCAGCAGTGAATGAGTTGCTTTCTCTCCACATCCCCACCAGCTTTGCTTGTTCTTATTCTTTGTGATGTGTGCCAATCTCTGTGGTGTGAGATGGTACCTCATAGTTGTTTCAATTTGCATCTCCCTGATGATTAGTGATGTGGAGCATTTTTTCATGTGCCTTTTAGCCATTTGTATTTCTTTTTTGTCAAAGTGTCTGTTCATTTCTTCTCCCCATTTTTTGATGGGGTTCGATGATTTTTTTCTTGTAAAGTTCTGTCAGTGCCTTGTATATTTTGGATATTAACCCTTTATCTGATGGGTATTAAGTGACTAGTGTCTCCCACTCAGTGAGTGGCTCTTGTATTCTGGGTACTATTTCCTTTGAGAAAGGAAGAAGATAATTCACTATGATCACTCAAGAAGATGATCACTCAAGAAGATCATTTACTATGATCAAGTTGGTTTCATTCCAGGAATGCAAAGATGGTTTGACATTTGTAAATCCATCAACATAATACACAACATTAACAAGAAGAAAAATAAAAATCACACCATCATATCAATAGATGCAGAGAATGCATTTGATAAGGTCCAACACCCATTCTTGATAAAAACTTTCAGCAAGATGGGAATGAAAAGAACCTTTCTCAATCTAGTCAAGACCATCTACCATAAGCCAAGGGCAAATATTCTCAATGTAGAAAAACTAAAAGTCTTTTCTCTAAACTCTGGTACAAGACAAGGTTGCCCCCTCTCACCACTCCTATTCAACATAGTACTGAAATTACTTGCTACAGCGATTAGGCAAAAAAAAAAAATATATATATATTTTATATATATATATATATTTTATATATATATATTTTATATATATATATATATATATATATATATATATCAAGGGGAATTCAGACAGGAAAGGAAGAAGTCAAGCTCTCACTGTCTCTTGCAGTTGGGAACCACTTGGGCAGGTGCAGATTTCTCCAGCCTGATGTCACACACCTGCCTTTCTGCAATTTACTGCTGATGGCCGATTTTCACTTGAGGATAGTCTTTCTTGGCTCTGTGTCCCGCCTAAGTTACTCTAGGAGAGCATTTTTGCTGGGCCCTTTTCGGCCCACTCATGAGAGGTTCAGGACACAGGACAGTAGAAAAACACACACAGGCAACACTCACAGTCTCTCGTAGTTGGGAATCACTCGGGGAAGCCTGGAATCTCTTTTAGTTGGTACTCTTTGGGCATGCAGGCTTTGGTCGCATATATTCTTTAGCTCTGGTAGTTTCTCTTTAATGATGTTCTTGACTGTTAATTCTTCCTGAAGATTTTCTTCCTGGGTCTCTGGGACTCCAATGATTCTTAAGTTGTTTCTGTTGAGCTTATCAAAGACTTCTATTTTCATCTGTTCACAATCTTTGAGTAATTTTTCCATTGTCTGATCATTTGCTTTAAGGCTTTTTTCCAATCTCTTTTGCTGTATGGAGTTGTTATGCACCACATCTTCCAGCTCACTAATTTTATCCTCAGCTGCTGTTACCCTGCTGGAAAGCCTACCCATTGAGTCCTTCAATTTGTCTACTGAATTTTTCAGACCTGTTATTTGACCTGATATTTTAGTTTGGAGTTTTCTAATTTCTATCTTAATATTCTCTTGATTCCTATTAGTGTTCTGTTCTATACTTTCTTTGAGTTCTGTGAACATCCTCCATATTTCTTCTCTAAACTCCATATCTGAGAGACTAACTAGTTCAGTGGTCAGCAAACCTTGGCTCACGAGCCACATGCGGCTCTTTATACTTTTTAATGAGGCTCTTCTGTGTGCTGGGTGGCTGCTCCAGGAATCAGGACTCTGCTTCTAGCCTCTGTCAGTTCATGCCCTGTGCAGCCCCAGCTGACCGCTCCACACAGCTCCAGTCGGGTCATGTGGTATGGGGGACGAGACTTTCTGTGTGGCACCGCAGCGTTGAGGCAGCATCCTCTCTGTCTGCTGCCCTCAGAAGTCTGCACCTCCTAAACCAGCAGCAGGTCATCTGGTAGGTGTAACAATGGCTTGGCCTGCTTGCCTCTGGCAACTTTGAAATGCAATTGCTGAATTTAAAAAAACAAAGAACTGTGGAGCTCTAAATTTGAATGTCTTTGTGCTAATTTAGAAAGATTGAAGAAACACAAATGTGAACTTAGTTCACAGCACAAGTGGTCTGCTTTGAAAAACCTGGAGAAGGAAGATATGTTGATTTTTAACACCTGGAATAGTATACCTGACTCATCTAATCAACTAAAAAGCTAGAGTTTGCTGTTCTTTCCTTGTTCGGGTCTACATATTTATGCAAACAATCACTTTCAAGCATGAAACTTATCAAGTGTAAATTGAGAAATTTTCTCATAGATGAGAACCTGGAATTATGCCTAAAATTAAAAGCAATACAAACCTGACTTACTCAAACTATCCAAGAAAATGCAAGGCCAATGTTCATATTATTGTTTGTGACTTTGTCAGTCATTGTTTGGATGTAATTTTCTCTACATTGTAAGGCAAATTTTATGGAATTTAACATAATCAATAAATAATATCATTCTAAACTTTTTGTTTTATTAGTTGTGCTATTTGTATCCTCCCAACCTATGTGGATACTTGCATGCAGAATATTCTCATTAAAAACTTATTGAAACTAAAAAAAAAAAAACAACTTATTGAAACTAAAAACAGTGTACCATCCTATGTATTTTTGGTTTTAAAAATATGGCTCTCAAAATAAATTTCAATCATGGTTTTGGCGAAATTTGGCTCAGTTGAAAAAAAAAAAGATTGCCCACCACTGAACTAGGTGGTTGGTCATTTTTGGGTCATCAGAGTTGCCATCTTCATTCTCTATGCCTGATGCTGGCCAGTTTTGTTTCCCCATTGTCACACTTGTATTGTGTGTTTTTCTACGTGTTGTGGTGGTATTTATTGGCTAAATGATGTGTGCAGCTGTGTAGTGAAGCAGAGCAGTCTTGCTCCTCTAGCTCCACTCTTTGTGAGTGGGTCAACTCACCTCCAAGGAAGGGGAATCCTCTGGAGATGGAGTCACACCAGATCAAATCTCAGGTGCAAGCAGGCAGGCAGAGCATGCAGAGAGGACAGTTGAAAAAACTAGTCAAATACTATGCCATTTTAACGACTATTGCCTTGTATTATAATTTAAAGTTGAAGAAAGTGATGCCTTCCATTATTTCCCCCTAAGGGTTGCTTTAGCTATTTGTGGGCATTTATTATTGCAAATAATTTTCTGATATGTTTGTATACTTCTTTGAAGAATGTCATGGGGCCAGCGAGGTGGCGCTAGAGGTAAGATGTCTGCCTTGTAAGGGCTAGCCAAGAAAGGACCATGTTTCGATCCCCTGGCATCCCATATGGTCCCCCCAAGCCAGGGGCAATTTCTGAGCGCTTAGCCAAGAGTAACCCCTGAGCATCAAACAGGTGTGGCCCGAAAAACAAAAAAAAAAAAAGAATGTCATGAATATCCTTTGAGGGATTGCATTAAATCTGTATAATGCTTTGGGGAGTATTAGCATTTTAAATAAGTTAATTCTTCCATTCCATATGTCCCCACTGCTTTGTGTCCTCTTTTATTTATTCAAGTAGTGTTTTATAGTTTACTTACTATAGGCCCTTTACCTCTTCAGTTAAGTTGACTCCAAGATATTTGAATTTCTGTGATGATAAAGCTAATGGAACTGATTTCCTTAAATCTCTATTCCTTCTCTATCATTAATTCTGTGGCCCTCCTCAGCCCCTCCCCCAAATATGCACTGTTGCTTGATACCGGTCTCAGCTCCATAAGGATCCCCACTGCAAAACTTTACCTGAGTCCTTTCTGCCACAAATCATTTCGGAAACTCAACAAGAGCAGAGTGTGTGATGAAAATGTGCCCTGGATTTCACACCCCTCCCCCAAGAATATCCAAAAGGCAATGGAAAGTCTATATTTCCTTTATAAGTTTAAGACCTATATATAATATTACCTCTTAACCTGTTTATCCCCAAATGTAAGGTAGTCTCCTGCATCACGTTGTTTCCTTAATTACTTTTTTAAATTCATTTTTATTTATTTTTTCTTTATATAGATATGTGTGAGTATATATATATATATATATATATATATATATATAATCTTTTGTCTTGTTTCTGTTTTCTTCTCTTCCTTAGCTTCACCTGTTTTGGTTCTGCTTGATGCAAAAACCTACAAGAAAAAGTCTTGCCTGTGATAATATCTCAAGTCAAAACCAGAGCACAGAGATGATGGAGCCTGACACTCTCACCCCCCAAATGCACCAGCAATATAATATAGCACCATTTCTTCTTGCAAAGGCATACTAAAAAAGGGGGAATTTTATGTATAGAAACAAGCTCTTATCTACTAGGAATAAGAACTCATACATTTTACAAAACAGGGACACCTCCCTCTTTGAACATATGTCATGTAGACCCAACTTAGACTCCAGGTGATTAGACGGTTACTGATCAACCCCAAACTCTAGATCCCAGACAGAACTGACAGAGTTCTCTGCAAAAGCCCCAGGAACCAAACTCCCTCTGGACACTCTTTAGACTGTTCTGACACCAACAGGTGCCAGTTTTGATATGATATCATGACAGTGAGAAAATGGCAACAAGTTGATCTAAGAGCAGGTTGTCTTACCTCACCACCTAACCATAAGATGAAATCAGAAGACATGTCCTTCTTTGACCTCTGTGTAAACAGTGCTGTAATGAATATAGGTGTGAGGAAGGGATTTTTGTATTGTATTTTTGTGATCCTAGAACATATCCCTAGGAGTGCTATAGCTGGATCATATGGAAGCTTAACTTCCAGCTTTTGGAGAAATCTCCATATCACTTTCCACAAAGGTTGGACTAGACAGCATTCCCACCACCAGTGAATAAGAGTTCCTTTCTCTCCACATCCCCGCCAGTATTGCTTGTTTTCATTCTTTGTGGTGAGTGCCAATCTCTGTGGCATGAGATGGTACCTCATAGTTGTTTTGATTTGCATCTTCCTGATGATTAGTGATGTGGAGCATTTTTTCATGTGCCTTTTAGCCATTTGTATTTCTTTTTTCCAAAGTATCTGTTCATTTCTTCTCCCCATTTTTTGATGGGATTTGATGATTTTTTTCTTGAAAAGTTCTGTCAGTGCCTTGTATATTTTGGATATTAACCCCTTATCTGATGGGCATTGGGTGACTAGTGTTTCCCACTCAGTGGGTGGTCTTTGAGATGCAGAAGCTTTTCAGCTTAATATAGTCCCATTTATTTATTTCCACTTTCACTTGTTTGGAGAGTACAGTTTCCTCTTTAAAGATACCTTTAGTCTCAATGTCATGGAGTGTTAGAATTACATGTTGTTCTATATACTTTATGGTTTCAGGTCTGATATCAAGGTCTTTAATCCATTTGGATTTTACCTTTTTACATGATGTTAACTTGAGGTCTAAATTTGCTTTTGTACAAGAGGCTAGCCAGTTGTGCCAACACCACTTATTGAAGAGGCCTTTGTGAAGATGCTTTGTGATCCCTGGGTCCATCTGGGAGAAGCACAAAGAGCTAAGCTCTCTGGAGTCTGACTGAAGGTAGAAATATAAAGATTCCTTGAGACAAATGATAATGAAGAGACAACTTGTCAAAATTTGGGGGACACAGCAAAAGCAGTAATTAGGGGGAAACTCATAGCAATACAGGCCTATGTCAAGAAACAGGAAAATGACAAAATCAACAGTTTAAACGATCACCTCAATGAATTGGAACAGCAGCAGCAGCAGCAGCGAAATCCAACCACAACCAGAAGGCAAGAAATAATAAAAACTAGAGCAGAAATAAACACCATAGAAATTAAGAAAACAATACAAAAAATATCAATGAGACCAAGAGTTGGTTTTTTGAAAAAAATAAACAAGATAGACAAACCACTGGCAAAACTCACCAAAAAAGAGGAAAAACACCCAAATCAGTAGGATCACAAAGGAAAGGGGAGAGATTACAACAGAACCCCAAGAAATACAACATACCATGAGATCATACTATAAACAACTATACTCAGGCTAGAGAATCCAGTAGAAATCGACAAATTCTTGGAAAAAATACCGTCTTCCGAGACTGGAAAAGGAAGAACTAGAAAGCCTAAACAAACCAATCACCTCAGAGGAAATTGAAGATGTAATTAAGAAACACCCTAAGAACAAAAGTTCAGGTCCAGATGGATTTACAGGTGAATTCTACCAAACATTTCGAGAAGACCTACTACCACTTTTTCATAGGCTCTTCCAAACCATAGAAAAAACAGGAACCCTCCCAATTCCTTTTATGAGGCTAATATCACACTCATTCCCAAAGATAGCAACGACACCACCAAGAAAGAAAACTACAGACCAATCTCAGTAATGAACATAGATGCAAAGATACTCAACAAAATCTTAGCAAACCGAATCCAGCACTTCATCAAAAAGTTCATACATCATGACCAAGTGGGTTTTATGCAAGGAATACAAGGTTAGTTCAACATACGCAAATCAACATTATACATCACATCAACAACAAGAAAGACAAAAGCCACATGATCATATCAATCAATGCAGAGAAAGCGTTTGACAAAATCCAACACCCTTTCATGTTAAAGACACTCAGCAAAATAGAATTAGAAGGAACCTTTCTCAAGATAGTTACAGCTATCTATGAAAAGCCTACAGCCAACATTATACTTAACAGCAAGAAGTAAGAAGCATTCCCACTAAGGTCAGGAACTAGGCAAGGCTGTCCACTCTCTCCACTCTTATTTAATATAACCTTAGAAGTCCTAGCAATAGCAATCCAACAAGAGAAGGGAATCAAAGGAATCCAAATTGGGAAAGAGGAACTCAAACTATCTCTATTTGCAGACGATATGATGATATACATCGAAAACTCTAGATTCCACAGTAAAACTCCTAGAAACAATTAACAAATATGGCAAAGTGGCTGGATACAAAGTCAATACACAAAAGACAGTAGCTTTTCTATACACAAACAACGAAGTCGAGGAGAGAGAGATTAAAATACAATTCCATTTAAAATAGTATCAAAAAATATCAGGTACCTAGGAATCAACCTTACAAGGGAAGTGAAAGACCTATACCAGGGAAACTTCAAAACACTTCAGAAAGAAATTGAAGACGATCTAAAGAAATGGAAGAACATCCCATGCTCATGGATAGGTAGAATTAACATAGTCAAAATACTATCCTACCCAAACTACTATATAGATTTAATGCAATCCCTATCCAAATTCAGACATCATTCTTTAAAGAATTAGAACAATCAATCACAAAATTCATCTGGACTACAAAAGACCCAGAATAGCCAAACACATACTGAAAGACAAGAAGCTGGGGGGCATCTCCTTACCTAACTTGAAACTATACTATAAGCCATAGTGATCAAAACAGCATGGTACTGGAACAGGGACAGGACCTCAGACCAGTGGGTCAGAACAGAATTACCAAACATAAAGCCCCAGATATACAGCCAACTAATATTTTATAAAAGAGGAAAGAACTTGAAATGGAACAAAGAAAGTCTATTCAACAAATGGTGTTGGTAGAACTAGAAAACCACATGTACAAAAGTGAAAATTGACCCATACCTCACTCCTTATACAAAAGTCAACTCAAAATGGATCAAATACCTTGAAATAAGACCCGAAGCTATAAAGTTTATCGAGAATAAAATAGGCAGAACACTCGAAGGCCTATATATCGAAAAGGTCTTCGAGGATGGAGCACCAATGGCAAGAACTTTAGCGTCAAACATAAAGAAATGGGACTACATCAAACTAAAAAGCTTCTGCATGGCAAAAGAAATCCTACTTAACACAAGAAGACAGTTAACAGAATGGGAAAAATCTTTTCACTCAACATATCAGATAAAGGGCTGATATCTAGAACATACAAAGCACTCAGAAAGCTGAGCCCCCCAAAACCAAATAAAGCCATAAAAAATGGGGAGATGAAATGAATAGACACTTCTCTGAGGAAGACAGAAGATGGCCAACAAACACATGAAAACATGCTCACCTTCACTCATCATCAGGGAGATCTAAATCAAGACAACAATGAGATACCACCTTACACCAGTGAGGATGGCTCACATCAAAAATAATGGGAACAACCTTTGTTGGCGGGGATGCGGTATGAAAGGCACTCTCATCCACTGCTGGTGGGAATGCCCCCTAGTCCAACACCTATGGAGAACAGTCTGGAGAGTGCTCAAAGAACTCAGAATTGAGCTGCTATTTGAACCAGCAATTGCCCTCCTAGGTATCTACCCCCAAGTTGGAAGGACATTCATCCCAAAGTATGTGTGCACCCCACTATTTATCACAGCAATCAGTATAATAGCCAAGTCTTGTAACCAACTTAGATGTCCAACAACAGATGAATGGATCATTAAGATGTGGTATTTACACACAATGGAATACTACATGGCAGTCAGAAATGATACAATCACAGACTTTGCAGCAACATGGATGGACCTAGAACATATTATGTTAAACGAAGTAAGTCAGAAAACAAAAGATAAACACAGAATGATAGAGCTATTCTGAAGCACCATACACCTTATATACAACTAATACTCAACAATCATATAACAGTGTATAACAGGGTAGAAACTCCAAACATGGTAATACTCAACATATACTCGGGAGCAGTGCCCAAAATACATGAAAAAGGAACAACAAAAACTCTTGACTACACATTATACCACAAAGAAACCAGCAAAAGTAGAAACAGCAGCATAGAGAGAAAAGGTAAGTAATCAGCCTTTTACTACAAAGGCCCATAATAATCCCTTAGGGATCTTATACAGGATCACAGGTAAAGTATACCACGGGAAATCACTGACTCCAAAGGAAACATCTCATAACACTATGTTTTAATGCCTTAATCTTACTATATTTAAAATAACCTCTCATCTTTTCTGTCCACAGGCTTTCTTGGATACAAAATGTGGACAAACTAAGATGGCATATCAGGGCTCAGTCACATGAGATACCATACCCAGCTAGCACTATGAGAATGTCCCAAGAAAACTCTTTAACATACACATTATCTCTAGGTTATACCTTCTTTTAGGATTTGAAGCATGTGACCAGTAAGACCACCAAAGCAGCAACTGTGACGTACAGACTTATACTACAGGCCCTACTCATCTAACACATTCAAGCAAACTAGCATTCCCTTGCTATTTTCTCTCTTCTCACTGCTTTCTTTTTTCTTTTTCTTTTTCTTTTTTCTCTTTTCTTTTTTCTTTTTTCTTCTCCTTTTCTTTCTAATATATTTTCTCTTTTTTTCTTTCCTACCCCTTCCATATACTTTCCCCTTTCCCCCCTTTGGAAATCCAACTATCCCTTCACCTCTCAATCCCATCCAGACCTCCCACCTTATTAAAACTCTTCACCCTTTGTTCTTAATCCATTAGGCATCAAGACTGACCTCCGATGCCAAAGAACCAGTACCCAGCACCGAAGCGAAGGGACACCCAGTCAAACCCACACCTCACCCCCCACAAGAAAAGGCAACCAACTCCCCTGCAGACTCATGCTACACGGCCCTCCCTACCAAATCCTACTACTGTGGACTGTTACTTGAAACCAGACTTAGCTCTAAAAGTATCCTCTATGCCAGAACTCTTACAAGACCTCTCTGCCGCAAATTCTTTGCCAATCTCAAGAAGGTCAAGGGGAGTGATGGAAAGGTGCCTGAGAACCCACACATAACAAGCAAATCCCAAAAGACAATGGGGAAACCTATACTTACAACATAAGTATAAGACTGGTATTGCACCACCTCTTTACATGCTTTTCCCCAAAAGTAAGGTAGTCTCATGCATCACTTGGTTCCTTTAATTATTTTGTTAATTCATTTTTTAAAAATATTTGTTATACATTTACATATGTGAGCACATATACTTTTATTCCTATTTTTATCTTATTTGGATGTGTGACCTGTTTCTGTTTTCTTCTCTGTCCACCCCCAAATGCACCGACAATATAAAGCAGCACCATTTCTCCCTGCAAAGGCACACTGGAAAAAGGGGAAATCTTACATATAAAAAAGAGCTCTTATCTACTAGAGATAAGAACTCATACCTGTTTACAATACAGAGATATCTCCCACCTTGAAAATATGTCACGCGGACCCAACTTAGACCTCAGGTGATTAGATTCCATCCGTCAAGCCTTGAACCCTGGATCCCAGACATAGAATCGACACAGTTCTTCACTACAGCTATAGGAAACAAATCCCATCCGGGACATCCTTATTACCACTGGGACACCAACAAGTGCCAGCTCTACTATGATATCCTGACAACAAAGAAAATGGGAACAACTTGTCCTAAGAACAAGTTATCCTACCTCACCAGCTAACGATAAGACAAAATCAGAAGACTTGTCACCCTTTGGTCGGTCCAAAAGCCAAGATCGCGATTTACAGATGACTGGCTGCTAGAACCATGACTGGACTGAATATATCTTGAGACCAATAAAAAAGCCCTAATCTAGGGTTTGAAATACGACCCGCACAACAACCATGATCTCCAGTTCCAAAGGACCGGCAGAGACAATTGCAACGGAATGGGGCTTCTGGAAACAAAATGAAAGACGCTATCCTAGGTTCCATCCTAGGATCAGTGCAAAGACCAAGACCACCAACCACAGAAGATGGATTAAAATGACACTGAGGGAACAGAACTTCTAGAACCACAAAGAAAGACTTCATCATAAGTAATACTCCTGGACCTGTGCAGATACTGAGATCTCTAAATACAGAGGTCATATTTCATCACCCAGGATGGAGCAGAAGTTTTCCAAACACCACGAAAGCACCACCGGCAGAGTAAATGAACCTGAACGGAGTCTATAGTTAATCCCATGACAATATACCCCAAAGGTGGAGAAACCCCATAGCGCTTAGGCCAAGTGAATTCCTTTTCGAATGATCCCAATATTTACTGTATCAGTTCAGGAGGGAAAAAAAGGCAAAAAGCACAAAACATTTTTTATTTTTTATATATTATATATTATTTTTCTTCATTTATTGTTATTATATTTTTATTTTTATTTTTATTTACCTATCTACTTTTTGTCGATTTCTTTATTTTGGTGTGGTTATTGAAGTTGTTGTCCCCATTTATATTTATATTGTTTTTTTTTTCTTTTCTTTTCTTTGTTTAGGTGCTCTGCCATGTTTTTTAACTCAAGACCATGGCTTTTTTTTTTTTTTTTTTTTTTTTTTTTGTGGTGCCTATCATTATCACTGGAGTGCTCACTGGATATTTGACACTTCTTTTTGTACTATTGGGGTGTTTTACCTTCTTTTTCTCCTTTGTCTCTCAAACCAACGATGAGAGCCTCTAGAAGGATTCCACCCATTTTCGGTATATTAGACTTTTACCCCAGTTTATTACTTTTCTCTTCTTCAAATAAAACCACATAACTTGAACTAAGTAGTCCTTCCTCCCAGTTAGAGGGGGAAATAAGGGAGGCACCAAGACCAAGACTACTAAGTAGTAAGATAGGTACAGAGGGGACCACATATTCTCGCAGCACCGGGGGTGAGGGAGGAGGATATGGGAGGTAGGACGAACGCAGAGGTGTAGGGAGAACAAATCGGTGATGGGAACCCCCCTGAATTTATGTAAATATGTACCTATAATATTATTGTCAATAATATGTAAGCCACTATGATAAAAATAAAAATTACATTAAAAAAACACTCCATGACATTGAGACTAAAGTCATCTTTAAGGAGGAAATGGCACTCTCCAAACAAGTGGAAGCAAAGGTAAATAGATGGAATTATAGTAAGCTGAGAAACTTCTGCACCTCAAACGAAATAGTGCCCAGGATGCAAGGGCTACACACTGAGTGGAAGAAACTATTCACCCTATACACATCAGATAAGGGGCTAATATCCAAAATATACAAGGCGCTGACAGAACTTTTCAAGAAAAAAATCATCTAATCCCATCAAAAAATGGGGAGAAGAAATGAACAAATACTTCCTCATAGAAGAAATACAAATGGCCAAAAGGCATATGAAAAAAGGCTCCACATCACTGATCATCAGGTAGATGCAAATAAAAGCAATGATGAGGTACCATCTCATGTCACTGATATTAGCACACATCACAAAGAATGAGAACAAGCAGTGCTGGCAGGGATGTGGAGAGAAAGAAGTTCTTATTCACTGATGGTAGGAATGCTGTTTAACCCAACCTTTATGGACAGTGATATAGAAATTCCTCCAAAAGCTGAAAATTGGGCTCCCATATGATCTAGCTATACCATTCCTAGGGATATACCCTGGAAACAGAAGAAAAGTACAATACAAAACCCCTTCCTCACACCTATATTCATTGCAGCACTATTTACAATAACCAGACTCTAGAAACAACGAAGATGCCCTTCAACAGATAAATGGCTAAAGAAACTGTGGTACATATACACAATGGAATATTATGCAGCCATCTGGAGAGATGAAGTCATGTAATTTTCCTATACATTAATGTACATGGAATCTATTATGCTGAATGAAATAAGTCAGAGGGAGAGAGATAGACACAGAATAGTCTCACTCATCTATCGGCTTTAAGGAAAATAAAACACATTTTTGCAATAATCATCTGAGACAGAGGAGGGCTAGCTATTACAGCTCAAGACATGAAGCTCCCCACAAAGACTGGTGAGTCTAGTTAGAGAAATAACTACACTGAAAACTATCGTAACAATATGAATGAATGAGGGAAGTGGAAAGCCTCTCTAGAGTTTAGGTGGGGGTGGGGTGGGGAGGAGGGAGATTTGGGACATTGGTGGTGGGAATGTTGCATCGGTGAAAGGGGTTTTCTTTACATGACTGAAACCCAAGTACAATCATATTTGTAATCAAGGTGTTTAAATAAAGATATTAATAAAAATAAATTAAGAAATAAAATAGTGTACGGTAGGAAACAGGGACAAACAGTCTCACGAACAGTTGAGTGGAAATAAAAAATGATCAGACCTAAATACCTAACCCATAGTTAATGACAATAAAATCAAGAGACCCACACTACAAGTTATACACAAATATAAGTGTGATAGACTTGCAATTCACATTGGTCTCAATAAAAATTAAAATAAATGTTTCCCTGTTCTTGCTTTCTGTCATAACCACTTCTTGTAACCATGAAGACCACACAGTTTTCACAGTTATCAGCCCACTATCTTATGTCTAGGCTTACTGTTACCAATAAAGCTCTTTCTCAGTTTATGTTTCTCAATTAAGTAACATTTTGAGTGAAAGGCAAAGGAGATTTATGGTTACCTGACTTGTATTTTTGATTTTCTTGCTAAAACATGCACATAATTGCTTTTGATGCTCTGAATGTTCATGGATATTAGCTACTACGAAGCAAGTCCTTGAAATCTGTCTCCAGATTGTTACTTTTCAGTTGGGCCCATACCCAAATAAATTGATCTAACCCAGTCATTTGTAATTCAAATTATGCAATCTAAATGAGTATTATACAAACACATTTTAAAATAAAATATTACCTCTGACATATGCATTAATTAAATTATTAATGAATAGTGACAAGATAAATATTACAACAAAACTGTGAAAGATTGGAGTATTTAAAATGTATAATAGTTTTAGTCATGTTTTGAATGGATGCTGAATTTTCTTATGCTTTTTCAGGTAATAAAACTTGTCTTTATAAATAATATAATTTATACCATAAAAGAAGATAAGAAATTTTAGTCAGCAAGCTTCCTTGAGTCAAGGAAACTTTGTTTTCATAGCTTTTGTAATCACTCATTTCTTCTAAGGATCTTTTTCTTTTGCCCCTTTGAGTAACCCTTTACTTGAGGGGTACTCGAAGATTGCAAAAAACTAAAACTGAAATGCCATTCCATTTCCTTTACTGTTTTCTGGAAGCTGTAAACTTTTTAAAGAAATGTCACAGGACTTGTTATACTAAAGGTTAGAATAAAATGAACAGACACATGTAAACCTCCCCGCAACATATAAACTACTTGTTAGCATTAGTTTTCCAGCTGTTCCCATCAGTAAAACATGAAAGGTTCAACCCAGATCTTCTTGAAGATAGAATTTTTGGAGACAAACCTAGTGAGAGGCAAAATCAATAAACTCGAACACCCTGCAATTCAGTGGGAGTCCTGCTTTCATGCTGGAAAGTCATTTGTCAAAATAATAGATGTCATGTCTACATGGATGACCTGTAGGGCCTCTCATTAACTTGGTAGAATCAGACAACTAGAGTATTTAGTAGACTCTGAGGAAGATGTAAATAAAATTGGGGGAAAAGTGCGAATTTCATTTGGAGAGAACCAAAACTTTGTGCTATGAATTTAAATTAATTATTCAAATGATAGAAGCTGCATAGAGACACATTGGAAATGATCATTATCTTTGGGCACCTTCATGCAATGATAACACAATAAATTGCTAGAACATTAGAGGATGTAATCTAGTTAACAATGGCAAAACTTACTCAGAAGAGTTGATCATATCTGCTGCTTTTCTAGGTGATTTAATTTAGGAATCTAACTTAAGTGCTCATTGTTAATAAAGCTATAGAAGTAAAGTAGATCATATGTGTGCTTTCATATGCTGATTTGTTTTAATTATTGGGGCTGGTTTGGATTGCATCTTGCCCATCGCGAATGGCAGTTCGATTTATTGTAGCAGATACTCCATCCTTTGCTTGTTAAAAAATGATGACAATGGGCTTGTTTTCAGTTTGTCTCTGCTGGTTGCTATAGTTTCCTAGGAAACAACGACTCCCAGTTACCATGGGCACATCACTGGCCGGGGCAGAAATGCTCTCTAGATTCTGCAAGGGCAAATCTGGGAAGTATTCTGCCCAGAACCACAGGCTCCAATGTTCCAGAATGCAAGTGTTTAGAAAAAATGAAAAGAGACTTTTACTTCCCATTGAAGGTACAATATTCAAGTCATAGCTCCAGATTATAGGCACATGGAAATAACATGTAAATTGTTAGGGGAAGAAAAAGGGAAAGGTGGATATAAGCAACAAAAGAGGTAGAAATGGTAGAAATTGCCATAGAAAGCAATGCATAAGATACATGCATTTTAATGGTAAGTGGTTATTGTAACCTTTTGTTTCATATCGACTGTTTTGGGGTTCCTTTTTACATCTCTTTCCATGCCTGCAAATTAAAAATAACTATTACCAAATCTTCAAAGACGTTTAGTTTTATATGAAGTTCTCTTCCCAAAATGTCCCCTGTTAAAATTTATTTTGTTTCATATGGATTTTCTTGGCCTCTATTTTCCAATTTTGTATGCCTTTCCTTTGAGTTTGCTTCCAATGCTAGTATATATTACATTATATGTTAATATACATATTTATGTATTACTTAATTTCTAAAAATAGTAGCCAGTACTACTAGATGAAAGAAAGCAATAGAGGAGAAATACTTGAAATAGGAGAAAAGAAGTCTCTATTTGTAGAAGTCATATTGTATATAATACTCTAAGAAACTGAGAAGGCAATGATTGCAAAATTATAAGTTAATAAATGAGCAGATTGTATAATTTAATCTGTAAAAATCAATAGTTTTTCTACATTAAAATAAATACAGAATGTTTCTTATGGAAACAAAATGAGATTTCAAATATTTCTCCATAGGCTCAAGATGATTTTAGAAGAAAAGAGCTTTCACCTCTATGAAATGTCTACTTCATGTAAATTAATCATTACATTAATTCCATTGCTATAAATATAGCAGTGGTTCACTTTTGCCAGAGCCCTATTACAATATTAAAGTTCATCATGATAAAATAATTACTCAAAACCAGCAAGAAAACTTCTGGAAAACAAAACAGTGATGGAGACAAAGTCCTGTAAAGTTTTGTTAAAAGTTATAATGATTTCAACTGTATTTGATATTATGGAAAAATAAAAGATCAGAGTAATGAAAGACAGTATGTTGATTGGACTGTCAAGTTGGGAACAAATTCATCTTGATATATTAAGGACTTGACCCAATGAGGTTGCTTCCTTGCTCTGGCTTCATGTCCGTAGTAAGTTGTTACCTGTGCAGTGATGAGGCAGCGCTGGGTAGCCCCTTTGGGAACCCTAGCTCATGATATGTTGTGTATTTTGTCTTCACAGCAAGATGAGAGCCTGGAGATTAAAAACATGTATCCCCATTTTAGTCTGGAAAAGAAATATTTAGGACAGGAAAGACTTGGAGTCACTGCAAGGAAGTTGAGAATTATAGCAACACACACAATCATACACACATTCACACAAGGTATGCATATGAATCAAACAATGAACGCTTTTCCTCCAATACCATAGATTTTCAAATATTAAAGTTAAGTAGAAAGAAAATAAAAAATGAAACATAATCTTCTACATTATATGTATTAAATCCTAGATTTCATTTCTCCCTGGGCATTTTCCCCCTTATTGGGGTCAAATTTATGTGTCAAAAACACTATCAATATCTATCTCTATATCTATATATATCCATTTCTCTCTATATATACTCTATGTGAGGATTTGACACTATAGTGTGAAATGACAGCTGGCAGTAGGCTATAGTTATCATTTGTATGTGAGTATTGAGACTGCTCAAGATTTCCTCTGAGAAATGCCAAGAGAACAGTGCAGTATTATATAGTGTAGTCAGTGTGCTTCACATTCGATTGCTAGAAGCTATTCATTATACTCACTGAAGGCTTGAATTCTTGGTCAATAGCTCCTCATTCTTTCTACTCCTGCCACCAGTCTGGCAAACCTGCTTCTAGTCTTTTTGTTTATGACTTTTATTTTAGTTTGTATTTCATGCCATCTCAATTTAAAGAGTTCTCTAAAATTAAAGAAAATATTTCAAGGACAGGACTTTGGGGTTTTCATCTTTGTGAATCCTAATTAAAAATTTTAAAGTGCAACATAGTTAATGTGTTTACTGTAGTATTAAAATTTACAGTTACCTCACCACCACCAACATATCCAACCCTCTTTCCCAGGCCTCTATGTCACTTTCAATTTACCTACTTCCAATTATCTACTACTGCTCTAGTTAAATTTTATTATTTACTATTTTTAAACTCACATACTGTGACCTAATCTAAAACAGAAATGATGGAAATGTTCATTATCTTAGGCAATTTTTGTCAGTCGGGTTTAAAAATTTTTTCGTCTCTAATGTGGTCATAGTAAACTGATGCTGCTTGTCAGGGTTCTTGGGTGCTATCTGATAAATGTGGTAAAAACATTAATAAAGAGACTTTACACACTGGTGATTAATTTTATTTTAAGGAGGAAGGACTCATTCTTGAATGGACAGATACTCCTTAGAGTTCCATATTATGGAAGTATAAACTTAAATTGTTAATTCCTTAGTGGGGGAACAGAAATGAAATCTTGATTTCCTTCAAAACCTGGAGGCATTGGGAATAACCTTGATCATTTAGAAACATGTCTTCAGGAGTTTCAGTTAAACGTTTTTCTGGTAGTAAAATGTAGATTCACAATGGTTCCTCACCATTGGATTACTTGTGCTGAGATTCAGAAAAGAAAGAAAATCCCTTTGAATTCAGTTTAACTTTTAACCCTCTGCTATTTTAATTCATTTTAATTACAGAGGAAGCAACATAAAGCAAAATAAAATGAGCTTTTTAAAAAATACTTCACACACTTTCTCTTCTTTCTCTCTGTCTTTTTTCCATTACCAAAGAGTTAGCGAAACAAAGAGAATGGTAATAATTACCTTTTCGCTGTACTTCGCTGTCACATCATGTTTAGCTTTTCCTTTTGCAGTGACCTTTTGTTCCATAGTTATGGAAAAGAAAAATCTGATCTTCTTTAACATGCCTGATATTTTATGGGCAAATGATAACGATATTTTGGATGACTGCTGGGATAATTACAAATACAGCAATAATATAGCAGATATCATGGGAGAAAAATTATAGGCCACTGTTGTTTGCATTATGCCATGTCGGTAGTGATAAATGTAATATTGTTAATTACCAGATTATCACCATCCTTAATTTGGATAATTCTAGGCTATCAAAAATGTTTTGAAGTACAAATCATATTATTTTATTTAGTCAGCAAGATGGCAGCACTGAGTTACTCAATTGTGATCTGTGCTAACACTGGAGGGTTGCTGTATGTGTGCGTGTGTGTGTGTGTGTGTGTGTGTGTGTGTGTGTGTGTGTGTAATATACATTCACACTTTTGAGAAATCCACACCTCTGATGGGGTAAGCAAGGATTATCCTTGGGTCTGGGAAGATGAATGGTTTCTTTTCACTGGTTGATATAGATATTTTGTTCTCTGAAATCTTTATGCCTAAATTCTTCTGCATAAATATTACTCTTCTTCCCTGTGCTTCCTTGTCCCCTAGGGTGAAGTAAAATTAGAAACCACTGAGAGGAAGTTGTGGCATGTAAAAAAACATTACATATCCTCCAATTGAAACCCACTTGCTGCTGTGCACTGGGATGCCAGTTTTCCCACAATCCCTTTCTGTCTGTTGCAGGACAAGATAGAAATGTTCCCAATATGAATCAGGCTACAGGCAAACCCCGCCTAGCTGTGGAAAGCTGACCCATGAAAGGTTTCGTTGGTATCTAGGGCCCTGGAATGACATGGACTATTTTCCCCGTGGTGTCATCGTTTGTTCATAAAAATGAAAGTCCATGCTTACAACTTTAAATAATGAAGTAAAAAAAGAAAGATTATTTACAAGGACAGGCAGCTACATTTACTTAGATGTGGTTAATTGGCTAATTACTTTATATTTGTTCATGCCTTTTTTTGTTTGGGCATTATGACTAAGATGAGATATAGTGGCCCTGGAGAAAAATGTCCTTTACTGAAGATGTGGCAACTGAGGAGCTTTGCTCTGTTTCTGATGAAGCCAAGGAGCAAATACTGACAAAAATCTCTTTGTAGAAGAGCCACCTGTGTCCTTCAGATTACCTCTTATAAATAGGGTCAGCTGTGTGTGTGTGTGTGTGTGTGTGTGTGTGTGTGTCGGGGGGGCACCTCTTCCAAGGAAGTTGCTTTTTATTCAGTTACTAATTTATAGTTTTGAAGTTTCACAGTTTCCAGAAGTGATAGGGTTTCCATATGCTCATGATCAGTTTCCATAAGTGGTTATGGGCAATGTGACCTTGTATCTTTGACTTTGATTAGCAGCCCAGGTTTGTGTCGTGCTCCCAGAATGAAGATTGATGCCATGTACCCATGAACATTCTCCTTTGTTTTCCTCACTCATATTTCCTTTTTGCATGTAATTAATAATTTTTTTCTTTTTGGGCCACACCTGGTAATTCTCAGGGATTACTCCTGGCTGTGTGCTCAGAAATCGCTCCTGGCTTGGGGGACCATATGGGATGCTGGAGATCGAACCACGGTCTGTCCTAGGCCAGCAGCATGCAAGGCAAATGCTCTATTGCTTGTGTCACCGCTCCTGTCCCTTTTTTGCATGTAATTAAAAAAAATGTCCATCTTAAATTTATAAAAACCTATAGCTCCCCACTAATACTTCAGATAAAAATATTTTTAAAAATAATTTCTTTAGGGGCTAGTGCAGTCACCGGGTGTGACCCAAAAACAATAAAAAAAAAAGTAAAAAATATTTACTTAAACACTGGTTACAAAAATATTCATAGTTGAGTTTCAGTCATCGAATGTACACTGTTCTCCACCAGTGCAACCTTCTCACCACCAATGTTCCCCATACCCCCTAACCCCCCCACTCCCACCTGTCTTCAGGACAAGCATTCTACCCCTCTCTCTCACTATCATTGTCACGGTGTCATCACTGTCCTTAGCGCTCAAAGTGCACTTACTGAGATGAGAAAATTTTCAAAAGTATAAATGTTTCAGTTCAGTTCCTTTGGTTGCATCTTCTTACGACTTCATTTACTTTTTTCCTTCTTGGTTTTTAGCCACGCCTGGCTGCCCTCAAGGTTCATTCTTGGCACAGCTTGGGGGACCATTTATGGTCCCTGGAAATCAAATCCAGTTGGGTACATGCAAGACAAGAGCATAATCCATTATACAATCTCTCACACTCATTAATGCTTTTTAAAAAGTCTTTGGCAACTCCCTTTCATTTTTGGTGGGGAGCACTCCTGGTAAGAAATTCTCAAGAATTCCTCTTTTCTTACTATCTTTAAAATTAATTCAAACTGAATTCTTATAAAATCAAAACTGGTTGGGAATGAGGTCAACACATTTATAACATGAGAAGAGAAGTCAGTTGCAGGTTATGCAAATCATGTTTCTGAGTGGCTGCTCATCTTACTGCATGCAGTATAAAGTAACAACATAATATTTGCCAAGGAACTGCTCTTTCCCCTCATCCCCCACATCTACATTCTTGAAAACTGTCTCTTTGGCCCAGCTGAGTCTTTTTACTCCTTTGTGAAGACATTTGAGAGTGATATATAGTCAGATTTTTAGAGATTCGGGTGATCAAAAGTGCTCACAGTGTGAGTCAAGTGATGACAAGCAAAGACAAGTTCTAATTAATTAATTAATTAATTATTTTGATCTGGGGTTATACATCATACTGTACAATGACTGACTAGCTCTGTACTTAGGAATTATTCCTGACAGTGCTTAGGGTTATGGACTGCTTGAAAATTGAACCTGGTTCAAAGTAGGTCCAAAATTGAACCTAAACTGTGTATAAAGCAAATACCCTATGTGTTATATTATCATTCTGGCCAGAAAAGTTCTCTTTAAAAAGTGTCCACAGGCAAATGTCCCACTAGAAAATGGGATTTTCTTCTGGCCTTTGTTAATGTTCACAAATGACTTACTCTCAAATCTCTGGGAAATGAGTACAACAGCTTTTCTTAGAGTTCCATAGAGCTTAAATCGTGTAGATATTGGGATTAATCAGAAGTGTCAATCCAGAGCTCTGTGTTGCTAGAAGGAGACAACTATTTACCACCAAAGATGAGTGGTTTCTCAGATTCCTCTAGTTCCAGTGTACCTACCGGTTGCAACTTCTCTAACTGAGGAATTCCTGGGTCCTTGCTTTAGAGATTTCTTTGAATCTGGTGACAACCCAGGAATGGGACATCGCTAATGACTCTCCACCTCTACCCCTAGACTTTGCTCTGACCACATCACTTTGAGACAGTGATCATTTGTACTAGAATATTCCAGAAAGAGTGTACGATAGGGACATTTGTGTACCTGTTCTGTTTGTCCTGTTGAAAGGACAATTAGAAATATCTACAGCAAGGTACCACCATATAACATGGGAAGTGTTCAAATGAAGTGGAAGAGTGGTAACACAAAAGCACAAAGACACACATACCCATTATAACCTAAAGAATACAGCAACGATATAAGCAACCGTTTTTTGAGTGAACAGGTATGCAATCAGCCTCTAACCACAAAGGTCTATGATAATGCCCTAATGTATTTTCCCACAGAACCAGGTGCAGAATATGATTGGAAGCCTGGTTTCCCACTGCAGTGATTACTAATAATATGCTTTAATACCTTAATTTTACCAAGTATAAACACTTCAGCTTTTTTTGTCCACAGGGGGCCTTGGAAACAAAGGGTGGACACAAGGTGACACCTTGGCTGTCAATCATACTGGATACCATATACAGTGCCCATTATGTCAACATGTTGATAAAATACTCTAATTAACCCACTTTTTGTTAATGTCTTCAGTTAGGACCCAAAGCATATCATCATTCAGACCACTGGAACTGTCAATGGCACAGAACAGACCAATGCTACAGGTCCCACTCATCAAATACGTTTTGGCAAATCACTACGTCCTTTTTTCCCTCTCTTTCTTTCATATTTCTTTCTTCTTTCCTCTATTTCTTTTTCCCCTCTGTCCTTTGCTCTTCTTCATCGATTCAATCCATTGCACAGTGTTTACTTATTCTCCTTGTCTCTTTTCTTTTGTCTTCCCCTCTTTTCTCTCCTAAGACATATCTTAACCAATTATTTATCTTTTCTTAATTCAATCACATCTTAAGAGCTCAGACCCAGACTATGAGGGTCAGGCTTTCAACAACAACCTAAGAATAGAACACTAACGTCTGTCTTTATTTGGGCATGAGTTAGTAGACAGTGGACTCCTCTCTGTTTGCCAAACCTAAATTGTAAACAAGCGAGGCCTAAATTGTATATAGCCTCTCTTATATATTACCACTCTACCCCACTTTAGAAATACTTCTAGCCTCTCATCTCCAAATCCTTACTTATTATCCTTCCTTATTTAACCCTATTTATCCTCAGTTATTAATGCAGTAGGTACTGGGACCAACCTCCTGCTCCAATAAACCACCACCAAGCCCTCAAACCGAATGTACACCCTCCCAGTCCCACGTCACATGCCTTGGCAAGAAATTACAACCAATACACCTGCTGATTCATGCTTCATGGCCGTTTTTCTTACCCTCCTAGTCATGGACTGTTGCATGCCACAGATTCAGCCCCAGAAGGACCCCAGTCCAAGGACACTTCCTTCATGGTTACAAATAATTTCGCAAACTCAACAAGACACGATGTGTGACCAAAAATGCCCTGGACTCCACCCACCACAAGAATATCCCAAAAGACTCAATGGGGAAGCCTATATTTCCTGTATGTGTTTAATACCTCTATAATAGTACCTCCTAGTCTGTTTATTCCCAAAAGTAAGTCAGCCTCATAAACAGCATTTTTCTTTAATACCTTTTTTAAAATGTATCTTTATTTTTTCTATTATATATCTCTATATATAGATATTGATATATATTTTTTTTTCTCTCTCTCTCCAACCTCACCTGGTTTGGTTCTTGTTGTTACAAAAACCTATAAGAAAAGTCTTTCCTGGGATAAAAGCTTGGGTCAAAACCAGGGCACAGCTATTATGCAGACTATCATTCTTACCTCCAGATCCACCAGCATTATAATATGTCACTCTAAATAAAGGGAAATATCGTGCATAAACCAAGTTTTTATCTATTAGGGATAGATATTTTTTAAAATGCAGGGTTACCTCCCACCATAAGCATATGTCATGTAAACTCAACTTAGACTCCATGTGATTAGACAGCCATTGTCCAACCCAAGAACCCCAGATCTCAAACGTGGAACTGACACAGGTCCCAGCAATAGCACCAAGAACCAAACTTCTCTGGAGGAAACTCTGAATGTCATCCCAACACCAACTTGCACCAGTTTTAACATGACATCCTGACATGAGGAAACGGCAACAACTTGAGCTAAGAAAGGATTACCCCATCTCAGCACCTAATGATATGATGCGACCAGGAGACATGTCATTCTTTGCCTGAGAAAAACCAAAATCACTATCTACATAAAGAAGACTGACTTTGACAAATAAGGTCAGGATAGAACCTATCAAGGGACCAATGAGGAAGTTCCTAGCCTAGGCCTTGGCCTAGGATTTTCACAAAAACCAAGATCTCTAATTTCAGAGGTCTAACTTTGACAATTGTGACTGAGTAGAAATTCTGGAACTATGTTGAAAGGCTCAGTCCTAGGTTCTGAACAATAACCAAGACCACTAATTACAGAAGACTGATTACGACAAACAGTGATGGAACAGAAATCCTAGGAAATGAAAAACTCTCTTGTAGCGTTTACCCTATGACCTATGCAAATAACAAGATCTCCAGCTATAGTGGCGGGATGTCATCACCCACATCTGAGCGGAAAGCTTACTGGCACTATAAAAAGACCCTCGGGTGAGTAAATGAGTGAGCATAGAGTCTGTAGTTGTTCCCTTGGCAATATGATTCAAGGATGGTGAAACCCCGTATCTGTTAGGCCAAGGGAATTCCCACTGTAATTTTCCCAATATTTATTGTGCCTATACATAAAAGAAGAAAAAAGATGATGAAGAAGAAACACAACCTTTTTTTTTTTAATTGCTAGTCTGGGTTTTTGTTTCTGTTGTTTTGATTTATTCTTTGTTTATTGTTTTTGTAATTTTGTTGATGCCCCCTTATTGTTTTTTGTTTCAGCTTTGTTTTGTTTTTACTACCTTTTTCTTCTCTTTTCCCTTCCTTCTTCTAAATGAATATTTATAACACCTAGAAAGACTCCTAGTTTTTCTCTTTTTGTTTGCCTTTTTTTTCTTCCCCCATTGGTACCAAAACCAGACAGTTGAGTGTTCATTTGAAAAACTGATCAGACATGAATACTAGGTCCAAAGTCAATGACAACAAAATCGATATCCAATTTACAACAAGCTGTACAAGGGGAGAACAGTTACACTAACATTATGTGGGTAAAGGAGGAAGATGTGGAAGATGTGGAAGATGAGGAAGGAACAGGGGTGGAAGGAGGACAACACTGTTGCTGGTGGGAATGCCTCTCACTCATTGTCACTATGAGCCTCAAATATTACTGTGGAAGAATTGTAATTCACTTAGAACACAAGAAAAAATTAAAAAAGAAATATCTACAGCAAAACATTTTTAATATTTGATAACCTGAATAATAGATCCCAGATCTCTGGAGACAGTTAGGGCAGAGCACAGGAAGTGTTATGACCGTCTCCTATCTCCCTACTTTCTCACAAAGAACAGCATGAGACCACATGAGTAGATAATTCACAGCCCATCATGAGTACAGCTGGGGTCACCAACTTACTCAGGGACATTCCTCCAAGACCATATTCTGTTTTTGGTGCATTGGATGTCCCATGATGATAATTTTGGATATTTGAAGTTGACAAAATCTTTAGGATGAGTTTTAATAGATTCACATTTTTTTTTTCAGAAAAAGAAAGAGGAAGATTGCATGTGTACAGTTAAGGCAATAGGGCCATAAGAGAGATTTACAACTATGTCAGAAAAAGAAGAGTGACAAAATGTAGAATATAAAATGCCAACATTCTTTTGCTGGGAGCATTAATACCTACTGTAAATCAATTTTTCAATCCAAGATTCAACTAGTTTCAACTATTCCCCAGTGAAATGGTCTTCTGAATGAGAACTGGAGTTTTTATGAATTCTCTCATTGAGTTTAGGAATTCAGGTGAATTTTTAATGACAGTTTTCATTTGGGAAGCAAATGTTCTGGATTTTTTAAATGCCAATATCTGACAGAGACTTGATAGATTAGTTTAAAAAATAAAATAATAAAAAGGGAATGTTTCTTTAGTATTAGCCTTTTCTCCTCTGTCAGGTGTTTAAGTGAATGAACAAACTTTCCTTGTGATACATTAATTTTATCTTTTTATCTCTGGTTTACAAACTATAGGACACAGGGCTGGAGAGATAGCCTGGAGGTAGAGCATTTGCCTTGCATGCAAGTAGGACGGTGGCTCAAATCCCGGCATCCCATTTGGTTCCCCCGAACTTGCCAGGAACGATTTCTGAGCGTAGAGCCAGGAGTAACCCCTGAGCGCTGCCAGGTGTAACCCCAAAACCAAGAAACAAAAACAAAACAAAACGAAACAAACTATAGGACACAGACCAAAGTGGAAACTTTATATGAGGTGGAAACAAGTTTTTAAAATGTCTTTATTTAAACACCATGATTACAAACATGTTTGTAGTTGGGTTTAAGTCATAAAAAGAACACCTCCCTTCACCGGTGCAAAATTACCACCACCAGTGCCCCACAACTTAAGAGAGTGAAGCCGTCACCTTTTGAAAAGAAGCTCCTCACGTCCCTTCAATGACTTCAACCTCAGTGCTCATTCCCCTCTTTGAGAGGGCTCCTGAGCATCTGTTCACACAAGACAGTGGTGACAAGGATGGAGGGGGCAACGAGGCCCAACATAAATCAGAGATAATGTAGTGCTGGAAGATCAAATTAATAGCTTTGGATATGTAAGACATATGATTCACCACTTGGATCATCCTCAGACATCCAGTTGATGTTTATTTTTGCTTTTGTGCCACACCTTGATCTCCACTCAGAGATCACTCCTGTCAGAAATCATGGAACCATATGACGTGTCTGGTATAGATTCCAGGCTGGATGTGTGCAAGGCAAGTACTTTACCTGCTTTCCTATATCCTCGGTTCTGGGAGTCCCGTTATTGAACTATTTATATCACTTGGATTATTTTATCAATAGGATAAATCCTCTTATAACTGTATATTGTAACCAGAATATTGAATCGCCACACTTAAAAGGTACCTTATTACAAATGGCCAAAAGGCACATGAAAATATGCTCCACATTACTAATCACCAGGGAGATACAAATCAAAACAATAATGAGATATCATCTTTCCACCATAGAGACTGGCACACATCACAAAATAAGAACAATCAGTCCTGGAGAGGATGAGGGGAGAAAAGAACTCTCATTCACTGCTGATGGAAATGCTGTCTAGTTCAGCCTTTCTGGAAAACAGTATGGAGATTCCTCAAAAAACTGCAAATTGAGCTCCCATATGATCCAGCTATACCACTCCTAGGGATATACCCTAGGAACTAAAAAGCACAATGCAAAAATGCCTTCTGTATGCCTATATTTATTGCAGCACTATTTATAATAGCCAAAATTTGGAAACAACCAAGATGCTCTTCAACAGATGAATGGCTAAAGTAACGGTGGTACATACACACAATGGAATGCTATTCAGCCATCAGGAAAATAAAATTATGAAATTTGCCTATACATGTGGTCACAGAAACTATTATGCTGAGCGAAATAAGTTAGAGAAAGAAACACAGAGACACAGAATAGTCTCATTCATCTGTGGTAAATAAGAAAAATAAAAGACAGTATGGTAATAATACCCAGAGACAATAGAGATGCAGGGTGAAAGGACCAGCCTATGATATGAAGCTTACCACAAAGAGTGGTGAGTTTAGTTAGAGAAATAACAACTAACCACTATTATGACAATAGTATTGAATGAGAGAAATAGAATGCCTGTCTCGAATACAGGCAGGGTGTGGGGGGAGGAGGGTTATAGGGGGCATTGGTGAAGAAGGGGATGTTCTTTTTATTGACTGAAACCTAACTACAGACATGTTTGTAATTATGGTGCTTAAATTAAATTGTTATTAAAGTAAATTTATTATTAAAATATCTTAAATAAAGACATTAATAAAAAGGGAATTTGTATTATAGTCATACCTGGTACTATTACATGTGCAATTTTTAGAAGCTTTCATATATACATGTTGTCATGAAATAAACTGTCCTTTCTGTTGGCTAAGTGGTCAAGAGTTTAATTGATTTGACATATTTGTGTGTTTAAAGCAATTGCTGAGGGCAAGGTGTTAGTGCAGTGGTTAAGGCAAACAGACTGGTGGCATTACTTGCCAATTTGCCCTCATCACTTCTAATTCTGTAAAATATGAGTTAAAACAAAATAAATATAGGTAAATCAACTCCCATTCTTTTGTTTTACTATCCTTCTGATTACCATTTATATTACTATATTTCCCCTAATTAGTTCTGTTCTGACACTGTCCCAAGAGCTTTGCAATGCTTTCTCTACCTTTCCAGTGTAAAGACATTCCAGTCTATATGGAGTATGTCTTTTCTTTTTTGTTTGCAGAATATGCAAAAGCCTTTTTATTTTCTTGGCACTCAATACTTACACCAGTGAAGTGCTCAGCTAAGCAGACACAGGAAGAGAAAAATTGAGAACAATTCAATACAAAGAGACTTAAAGCAAATAGGGCCCAACGGACAGTTTGTATGAGTAAATCCACATATTTACTCATTGTACTCATTGTATTTACTCACTGTACTAACATGATTCTGGCATGAAAGCAAGTCCTGGTTGCTCCAAAAGGCCTGTCAAGAAAGTTCTCATATCTGAGGATCACTTCAGATCGATGCAGATTTCATCAAAATTAATGTCTTCCACCAAATTGGCACTTGTTGAAATCAGATTAGATTTGCATATCTTTTTCTTTTCTTCTTTTTCCTTTATTTGTTTTTTTTAGGGTGGGGGCACATCCAGTGACACTCAGAGGTTACTCTTGGCTCTGCTCTCAGAAATCGCTTCTACCTTGGGGGACTGAATGGGATGCTGGGGGATCAAACTGTGGTCCATCCTAGGTTAGTGTGTGCAAGGCAAATGCCCTACCATTTGTGTCACCACTTCAGCCCCTGCATATCTATTTCTATTAGGGTAACAGCAAAAACAACAAAATAGAACGTTGGGGTGTTCTACAAAGCAGTTGTAAAGAAAGATTGCTCAATTTAAGTTAACAAGAACAGCACGCTCTCTGTTTTTGTATTTACTGCAAGTCAAAACCACTTCAGCACTCCGTATTGAGATGCTGAAATCACATTCAATTCAGCATGACCTCGAAGCTAAACATTCAGACATGAAATCCCCACCATTACTTCTCATGGGTTTATTAACCTGCCTTTCTGCACCAAGTTCATTGCTACTGCTAGAGTAGTTCAGAGAACTCTCATTTTGTTGTGTCTTATAGGCTAACCTGCTTGCACCACATCCCCAAATATGAATTGGTAACACACCGTCAGAGATTAATTCTTTATCAAGTCCAAAGTTACTGCTGGTAGGTGGATTTTTGTCTGTACAGTGATCTGAAATTCTGAGTCCTTTCTGACTGTGTCATTGTTGGAAAATTTGATTAACATTTGCTACTAGCTAAAGGCTACAATCTTTTTTTTAAAAAGCCCATGCTTCAGAGACTGGCACACATCACAACTAACAAGAACACTCAGTGCTGGTTGGGATATGGGCAGAAAGGAACTCTCACTCACTGCTGGTGGAAATGCCATCTAGTCTAGCCCTTATAGAAAAAAATATGGAAATTCCTCAAAAAACTGAAAATTGAGCTCCAATTTGACCCAGCTGCCACTCCTAGTGATATACCTTAGGAACTCAAAAATACCACTCAAAAATCCCTTCCTCACACCTATATTCATCACAGCACTATTTACAATAGCCAGTACCTGTGAACAACCGAGATGCCTTTCAATAGATGAATGGCTAAAGAAACTGTGGTACATATACACAATGGAATATTATGCAGCTGTTAGGAGAAATGAAGTCATGAAATTGTCCTATTCATGGATGGACTTGGAAACTAGTATGTTGAGTGAAATAAGTCAGAGGGAGAGAGAGACACACATAATAGTCTCAATCACCTATGGGTTATAAGAAAAATAAAATACATTATTGTAACAATGCCCAGAGATGAGGGCCTGAAAGACTGGCTCACAAGATGAAGCTCACCACAATGAGGGGTGAGTGCAGTTAGAGAAATAGTACACTAACAACTACCATGACAATGCTAATGAGTGAGAGAAGTAGAATGCCTGTCTCAAACACAGGCAGGGGCTGTGCAAGAAGAGAGATGGGGGACATTGGTTTTGGGAATATTGCACTGGTGAAGAGAGGAGTTCTTTTGGTGACTGAAACCCAACTACAGTCATGTTTGTAATCACAGTGTTTAAATAAAGATATTATTTTAAAAAAGAATACATGACCACATACACAGAGAAGTAAGAGTTAGGGAACACAGAGAGATAGAGGAAAACACTTGGATAGATTTTCTTCTGAAATTTTTATGTATTTAGCATATTTTAATTTTCATTTAGTGATTCTTTATTATTTGGGAAACAGTAGTTACTATTTTCTAACTACCAAAAAACTAATTCCAAGATATAGGTTCAGTAGTTTTTATAGAATTGTACAGATTTTACTTAGTTTTTGTTTTTCTTATTATATTTTTAATTTGGGAGCTTTGAATTTAATTTATAAACAAATCAACAAGCATTACTTTATAAAACAAAAAATTTCAAAGGAATAACATTTGAATAATACTTATTTAAATATTTATTGAACATTTTTTAGCTAAATTTCCAGTAGTGACCTCTAAACACCCAGTCAGGTGTAGCCCAAATATCACTGAATGTGACTTCCAAACAAAACAAAGCAAATCCAGCAAATGTTAGAATGTGCTTTACCAGGGTCACATCTTCTGAAATTAAACCTTTTTTTTATTTTATCCTGTCTAAAATATAGGAGACTTTCTAATCTGTTAGTGGGTTCTATATGTCATATTTGTTAGTGTGCCAGAGGCTGAAAAAATTGCAATGAGAAGGAGCATTAGAAATGGTCATTTTTATTAGAAGGAACAATTAAGGACCTTTCAAAAATCCACATTGACTGAAGTAAACATGTCTCAGAGACTTAATTCTGAGAAATAGGAATATTTGGGCTCAAAACAAAAAAATTCTCCAAGGCATTCTGAACGCAAGGCACAGAATGAGGCTTACAATACTTACTGTTCAATAAAGCAAATGAATGCAAGGAACTGAATTGTCTGTCTCCCAACAATACGATTCAGCAACTAAAAGTGTAAATATAAAACTACATGGCAGAGTCTGAGAGATAGAACAGGTGTGAAGGTCCTTGTGTTATATCTAGATGACTCTTTTTAGCCCTAATACCACGTGTTATCTTAAGTGACCCCTGAGCTGGAAGAGGACCCTGGGAATGGCAGATTACAGCCCACCCCAAAATGAAATTGGATAGCATTTAATGAAACATTTCCAAGTGGTTTCCTTTGTATTTATTGTGACAGGGATTGTTGCATTGTTTGTATCACTGCACTGTAAAATATTTGAATGATATTTGAGAATATTTTTGTTATAATCTATCATTTTCTTCTACATTTAATTTCACTTTTATTTTGATGTTTTTATGAATAAATTACTTAATTTAATCACTGTGAGATACACATCAGAAAATTTTAATGATTGAATGTGTCAATTGAATGTGTCAATCATGAAATGTATAATGCCCTTCACCAGTGGACATGTGCCACCAACGTTCCCAAGTTCCTTCTTGACCTCCCCTGTACACCCCTCCCATTCACTCCCTGTTGCCAACTCTCTGTTGCCAACATTTTTCTTCTCTCTATTCTAATGTTAGATACTGTGGTTTGCAATACCGTTACTGAAGGAGTAGCATACATATCACTTTATTTCATTTCAGCACCAACTTCTTGTTCAGAGTGATCATTTTCAATTATTATCATAGTGGTCCCTTCGCTGACCTAATTGTACTTTCCCACTATTTGTGACAAGCTTCCTACTATTGGTCCTCCTGGCCCTTATCTCTATTATCTTTGGAAATTGATACCTTAATATTATTATTTTTAAAAAAATTTTCCCACAAATGAGTGTCATCATTCTATGTCTAACTTCTCCCTCTGACCAATATTGCTCCGCATAATACTTCATATTTATCCATTTATAAGCAAATTTTATTAGTTCATTTTTCATAACAGCTACACTGTGTGGATAGATGTACCACAGTTTCTTTATCCATTCCTCTGTTTTGGGCAACTGGGTTGTTTCCAGATTCTGGTTATTGTGAATAATGCTGCAATGAACATAAAAGTGTGAAAGTTATTTCTGCATTATTTTTTGGGCCCTAAGGTATTGTCCCTGGAACAGTATTGTTGGGTCAGATGAAAGTCAGTTTTTAATTTTATTGAGAAATGTTCATATTGTTTTTCAAAAAGGCTGGACTAGCTGACATTCGCACCAGCAGTAAATGAAAATCCCTTTCTCTCCACATCTGTCCAGCACTGGATGTTTTGATTTGCATTTCTCTGATAACTAATGATGGGGAGCATATTTTCACATACCTTTTGACCATCTGTATATCTTCTTTGAGGAAATATTTGTCCGTCTTCACATTTTTAGATGGAGGTAGATTTGGTTTTTTGTTAAGCTCTAACAGTGCCTTATATATCTTAGATTGTAACTCCTTATCAGATGAGTATTGGTGGACAGTTTCTTCTATTCTGTAGGCAGTCTGTATCCTAGTCAACATTTCTTTTGAGGTTCAGAAGTTTCTTAATTTAATGTAGTCCCATTTGTTTATATTTGCTCCCATGTGCTTGGTCAATGATATTTTATCCTTGAAGGTGTCTTTAGCTTCAATGTCATGGAGAGTTCTGCCTACATTTTCCTCTATGTACCTTGTAGTTTCAGGTCTGATAGAAAGGTGTTTAATCCTTTTTGATTTGTACTTTGTGCATAGCATTAAGATGTCTGAATGTACTATTTTTCATGTAGTTTTCTAACATCACTTGCTGAAGTAGGCTTTTTGCTCTATTTCATAGTTCTTGCCCTTCATTAACTAATGGATCATATATTAGAAGGCTAGTTTTAGGATATTCAGTCTTTTTTCCCACTGATCTGACAGTCTGTCTTTACTCCATTACCGTGCTTTAAAATTTTTTTATTGTGACCAAGGTGAATTACAAGTCTTCTGCAGTTATATTTAAGGTACACAGTGACACTGAATTAGGGCCATTTCCACTACCAGTGTTGTCCTCCCTTCACCTCTGTTCCCATCACGCATCCCATACTGTCCACCTTTGTCCCCTGAATTGCTAGTGTTACATGTCCCTTGTGCATAGCTTGTTGTATATTGGGTATCTTGATTCTGTTGTCATTGACTTTTAGTTTGTGTTTAGGTCTTTTGGGTTTGTGTTTAGGTCTTTTACTTACTACTGCTTAATAATACAGTTTAAAGATGGCAAAAGTGATGTCTTCCATCTTCTTTTTCCCAAGGATTGCTATGATAAATAATACATCAAAGTTGTATAAGTGGCTAAGTATGGGGCTACTTTGCTACCCAATAGACACCTGAAACAATGGATAATTCAAAGTACTCTCACCCTTGCGTATGGATATGGCTTTTTATAGTCCTATCTCTGAGTCAATCAACACCAACTTATTTACATTTTATCTCCCCAGTCCTAATCCAATTGTGGGGACAGGGCAGGACAATAATATAAAAATAACAAACAGTATTGGGAAAGATGAAGATAGAAGACATGCAGCAGTTTTATCTCATCACCTAATGGTGAGATGAAATCGGAGACACATCGTCCTTTGATCTATGAAACAACCAAGATCGCTAACTACAGAAAACTGACTTTGATAAACCATGCCTGGGCCAGAACTTTGCCTGGGGACCAATAAGAAAGACCCTAGTCTAGGTTACTGCCTAGGATTTGTACAATAACCAAGATCTCTAATTCCAGAGGTTTGACTTTGACACCTGAGAACTGAGCAGAAACTTCTGGAACCATAATGAAAGTTTCCTATCCTACGGCTTCAACCTAGGATCTGTGAAAAACCCAAGACCACTAATTACAGATGACGGATTACAACAGTGATAGAACAGAAACTCTAGAGCTGTAAAGAAAGACTATCATAGTCTTCGTCCTGTAACCTGTGCAAATGCTAAGATCACTAGTTCCAGAGGCCTGATGTTATCATACCACAACAGAGCAAAAAGTTTCTTGGCACGTAAAAAGCCTTAGGATGTGAAAATGAACACGTATGGAGCCTGTAATCGTTCCCATGACAGTATGCTTCAAGGGCAGGGAATGTTAGGCCAAGAGAATTCCCTTTCTAATTTCCCCAATACTTACTGTGCCTATGCCAATAAATAGTAAACAAATAAGTGAAAAACATGCACATACCTTACCATACTAGCCCTCTATCCCTTTAAAAAAAATTTTTTTTGTTCTCGTGGTTATTTGTTGTCCTTTTGTTGTGCTTTTTTGTAGTTGCTGGTTTTGTTTTGGTTTTATTTTGTTGTTTGTTTCTTGTTGTTGCTACATTTTTTCTTCTTTTTCTCTTTCTTTTAAAATTTATATTTTTATCCTCTAGATGAATTTCTCTCCAGCTTCTTTCTTTTTTCCTTATTTCTTTTCTTTTTTCCTTTTCAAACAGAACCATATAACTTGAATCATCTTGTTTTTGCCTCATGAATTGAGGGAGGATGAAATGGATGGTACCAGGACCACACAGTTGTATAAACACTGGTTAAAATAAAAATGTTCAGAATTAAACACCAAAACCAAAGTCAACAACAACATAATTGATACCCAATCTACACAATCTATACACAGAGGGGAGCAGTATCACTAGCAGACTGGGGGCAAAGGAGTGAGATACGGAATGGCAATGCTGGCAACAGGGGGTGGAGGGAAGGCAACACTGGTGGTAGGGAAAGCCCCTGATTCATTGTCATTATGTACCTTAAATATTACTGTGAAAGATTTATAATTCACTTTGGTCACAATAAAATGATTAAAAACATGCTTATTGTTAGGTTTCAGTCATTGAATGTACACCACACTTCACCAGTGCCCATTTCCAACCTCCAATGTGCAGTTTCTCTCCTATCCTCCCCCCGCTTTCTTGCCTCTGAGGCAGATATTTTATTTCTCTTCTTCCTTTTCTCCTTTTTAAACACTCTGATTTGCATAACTGTTAATGAATAGGTACATGCATATCATTTAATCACCTTTTCAGCACCAAGTTCTTGTTTCCTCGGAGTGATAATTTCCTACTATCATTGTCATAGCGGTCCTTTACTCTACCTTTTTTGTATTGCTCCACTATTTGTGGCAAGTTTCTCCCAGTGAAGAGTCCTCCTGACCCTTGTCTCTCTTATCTATGGAATTACTGTTTTCATGCTATCTTTTTCCCTCATATCCCACAATAAGTGATACATTCGTGTCTATTCCTTCTGACTCATTTTACTCAGAATAATACTCTCCATATCCACCTATGTATAAGTCAAATTTATTGACTTCATTTCCCCCCCTAAAACCACTATATTAGTATTGCATTGTGTAGATGTACCCACAGATTTCTTTATCCACTTATTTGTTCTTAGGCATTTGGGTTGTTTACAGATTCTGGCTATTGTAAATTGTGCTATGATGAACATAGGAATGCAGAGAATTTTATGTATGGTGCTTTTGGGTTCCCCAGGGTATATTCCTACAGTAAATCATATGGGATTTCAATTTTGGGGGGGAGTTTTGGGCCAAACTTGTGCATTGGGGTTACTCCTGGGTCTGCACTCAAAAATCACTCCTGACAGGCCTTGGGGGACAATATGGGATGCAGAAGATCAAACTCATGTCCGTCTGGGTTGGCTGCTTGCAAAGGCAAATGCCCTACTACTATGCTATCTCCTCCGGACCTAGATTTTAATTTCTAATTTTTTGAGGAATACTCCATATTGTTTCCAAAAGGGCTAGAATAGTAGGCATTCTACCAGGAAGTGAATGGGACTCCCTTTCTCCCCACATCCATGCTAGCACATGTTGATCCTGTTCATTGTGGTGTGTGCCAATCACTGCGTTGTGAGATGATATCTCATTGTTATTTTGAATCGCATTCCCTGATGTTTAATTATGGGGAGTGTTTTCTCATGCGCCTTTTAGCCACCTGTATTATGTCTTCTGTTTCTTTTTCTCTTCATTTTTGGATGTATTTAGATGTTTTATCTTACAAGTTTTTCTCTTTCTTTCTTTCTTTCTTTCTTTCTTCTTTCTTTCTTTCTTTCTTTCTTTTCTTTCTTTCTTTTCTTTCTTTCTTTCTTTCTTTCTTTCTTTCTTTCTTTCTTTCTTTCTTTTTCTTTTTTCTTTCTTTCTTCTTTCTTTCTTTCTTTCTTTCTCTTTCTTTCTTTCTTTCTTTCTTTCTTTCTCTTTTTCTTTCTTTCTTTCTTTCTTTCTTCTTTCTTTTTTCTTCTTTCTTTCTTTCTTTCTTTCTTCTTTCTTTTTTCTTCTTTCTTTCTTTCTTTCTTTCTTTCTTTCTTTCTTTCTTTCTTTCTTTCTTTCTTTCTTTCTTCTTTCTTTCTTTCTTTCTTTCTTTCTTTCTTTCTTTCTTTCTTTCTTTCTTCCTTCCTTCCTTCCTTTCCTCCTTCCTTCCTTCCTTCCCTCCTTCCTTCCTTCCTTCCCTCCTTCCTTCCCTTCTTTCTTCCTTCCTTCCCTCCTTTCTTCCTTCCTTCCCTCCTTCCTTCCTTTCCTCCTTCCTTCCTTCCTTCCTTCCTGTCCTCCTTCCTTCCTTCCTTCCTTCCTTCCTTCCTTCCTTCCTTCCTTCCTTCCTTCCTTCCTTCCTTCCTTCCTTCCTTCCTTCCTTCCTTCCTTCCTTCCTTCCTTCCTTCCTTTCCTTTTCTTTGGGCCACACCCTGTGGTGCTCAGAGGTTACTCCTGGCTACGCGCTCAGAAATCACTCCTGGCTTGGGACACCATATGGGATGCCGGGGATCGAACCAAGGTCAGTCCTGGATTGGCCACGTGCAAGACAAAGGCCCTACCACTGTGCTCTCACTCCGGGCCCTTATCTTGCAAGTTCTAAGAGTGCCTTTTATATTTTCAATATCCCCTTAGAAGATGGGCATTGAGTAGATAGAAAGGCTCTGAGGACCACATGTTGTTCCAGGGATCGAATCTTGTTTGGCCGTGTACAAGGAAGTGCTCTACCCACTGTATTATTTCTCTGGTCCCTAAGTCTTTACTTTGTTGATAACCAGTGTATTCCCAGAACTGGCAATGGGGGAAGAGAGCTACTTAAAGTTACTTTTTTTAAAAATTAGAGGGAGAGGAAATTATACTTAAATATACTGGTTCAAAGAATAGAGAAGAAAGCTTCAGAGGTTTTTAAACCTTAGATTGACTCAATGTTTAGTTAATTATATTGATTGATATACTATAGAGCAAATACTCATTTGAAGTAGGTTCAAGTCTTAAATATTTGAATAGGTTATTTTACTTTGATTAGAATAGCTTATCATTGTATCATTATATATTATTTACATAATATATAAAATATACTATTTTATATTATAAAATGGCATTGCTATTTTCTTACCTTATTTAAAAAAATGAGCATAGATTGTAGACTTTAATTTACTCATACCACATTTTATATCTAGATGCACTTGGTGGAATTTTATAAAGATTTCCACATAATTTAATAATTATTTTTGCTTTTCTGAATTAATATATTCCAAATAATAATTGAAACAGTTTGTTTTAGGTTCTGAAATTTCCATTTATTTATTTAATCACACCCAGAAATGTACAGAGCTTACTTCTGGTAATTCAGGGAATCATATGGGATACTTGTGATCAAACCCAGGTTGATCTGGCCAAGGCAAGAGTCTCACCCACTGTACTCTCTTCTTTGGCCCTGAAGTTTCTTTTTAAAGTTAGAAGACTAACTGGAGGTAATAAATTATTTTAAAAAACTGATCATGTGAATAGCAATTTAAAATATTTTTTGTTTTGTGATCTTTTATATTTTTATCTGTTCATCTTAAAATGTTTTGTACATTTTATATTTTCTCATTTACCCCTTCATTAAGTTCAGCATTTTATTTTATTTTATTATGTGTCTGATTATCTTAGTGTTCTTTTCCAGTGAGATAACTCTCCTGCATATATACCTATAAAATCACCCATTTTAAAACTTTATTAAATTAATTTCAGACAAAGCACTTGTGATGAATAAAATGTTTTAAGAATTTTTCATATCTCTGTACTCAATGTAAACACAGAAAGTAGTTGAAATAGAGTTGAGTAGCAAACTAAAATGCAAAAGGAAGGAGGTATGCTACAGTATTAATGCTACAGAGAATTCTACCATTTTGTTTTCTAGCCTGCACTTTTTCTTGTGGTAGATTTTACAATAGAGTATTATACTTTCCAGGCAGTAAAACGAAGAGCATGTACACAGCTATGCAAACCAGTGGTTTAAAAATATATAACTACAGGGACAATTTTGATTTTTTTTTCCTCAGTGTTAAATGCCTTGGAGATAAATGAGAGCATTCCTAACATCTGTTCAAAGTGGTTCATTCTGTCTTAAACATACTGAAGAAATTGGAGCAGGATTTTCAGCAGCATTCCATACCTCACTGAGAAGCAAGAACAGTAATATAAATGTGTGTGAGGATAACAGGATGGCTTCCAGGGTTTGGAAATATTGACGTGAGCTGTCCTCCAGGGTGTTCAGCCAGGCAAGATCTTCTTAAGAATTTGAAAGTTGAGATAGTACATAGATTCTGCTTGCAGCCTACTGACACAGGACCAGAGGTGCTCATGGAGTAGACTCCCTTCATGCACATTGCAGGGAAATCAATTTTCAGAACGTACATTTGTTTCTTGAGGCATCCATTTTAATACGATACGGAGTCAGAATTATCAGTGATTCGGCACATTTCATCACAGTCTACTTTTGGTGGGGACTTAGCCCAGGAAACTGGGGGCTGAGTGCTTTCTTAAGAATTTGAACTCTTGCCATAATATCTTCTGGTTTTTAAATCTGGCAGTTTCTTTCTCTGAAATTTCATCTAAAGACTCCTTTAAAAGGGCTGAAAAGGTGCATATATAACATAGAAAAAACAAACACAAAAAATCACATTTATTTGTCAACAGATGACATGTTTGAGAAAATTGGATCATGCCTTATCAATAAGTGTCCTAAAGACATAAAGTCACAACCTAATTATTGATATCCTCATAAATGTACATCTACATAATATTTGTGATGGAAGAATGGGCATTTACCCAGATTGTTTTCATTTTTACCTATATTTTCTTACTCCAGGTTAGTATGAAAAGCAAACATCTCTGAAAGATATACCAAGAAAACAAATCAATGGTTGGCGAGTAGGGGTGGGGATATACAGTGGCTAGAGAATGAGAGAGATGGTGCTTTGTAAGTTTTCAAATTCGTTTCAACTTTGAATCATGTGGGAGTTCAAAATAGGGTTAAACATGAAAGCCATTTTATATTTTGCAGAGATTGATGAATGCAAAGATACAAAACAGATAAGTGTTATATGACTGAGATTGTAGGGGCTTTGGTTTTTAAGTTTGGGCCTGAATGAGCATATGAAGATAACTGGAGAGAATGGATTTAATAAAGAGAACTACAAGTATTGTCCAGATGCTAAGAAAAAAATATAAGGACTTGGGAGGCTAGGTTTCTGTGAAGCAATCTAGCTTTGCTCAGCAGGAATTGACTATTTAAAATCTGTAAAAATTTTGTTGATAGTTTTGAACAACATTGTTGATATTCCAGTGTCCTGATAAAGAGTATAAATTTCAATTTGTCAAATATTTTGACCCCGAATAGTAGTACAATGCATATCCTGGAGTTCTGTGCTGTTATAAAGCCAAAGTTGAAGTGAGTATATAAATTAAAGATAGAAATGGGAGAAAACAAATACAACTATAAATAGGCTTCTATTTTTTATAAGATTTTAATTTTTATCAGGTAAGTTATGGTAATATGAGTATTTAATCAGTATGACACAAATACAGTAAAATTATAATGTGTAATGTTCAGTTGAGGACATATTATTTTAACCAGTTTGGCACAAATTGATATTGACTTCTTTCTTATGCTTTATGTTTTAAAGACAGTAAAATTTTTTTTCATTAAAAAATCTTCAGGGGCTAATGAACGAACTCAATGTGCTGAATCCATGCTTTGTACACTTGAGAACAGGTTTGGTCCTCACTAAACGGTTTAATCTTTAGCAATGCATGATTCCCTGGACACCACTGGAAACAACCGCCATATTCTTCCAGGTGTGATCCAAAACCAAAGAAATTTGTCTTTAAATAACACTATACTTTGAATCATGTTGCCTTATATTTTTGTTTTCATAAAAGTTATGGATAGCATAGCACACTAAAAGTGAAATCTATACTGCTTATTCAATTTAGTATTTAACAATGGAAGAGCAGATGCGAAACAAAATATGCGTTTCAATTAACTGCTCAGCCTTTCAGGTAACACACAGCCTCAAAACGCGGGGCCTTTTTATTATCTCTGAGATGCTGGGAATGGTGGGAACTGTGTGTAGTTCTCAATTGGGATTATTCTTACCATTTTCAGCAGCAGGATACCTGGACCTGGAGTCATCCACATGTTGATCTGGAGGCATAACACGAATCTAAAATGATTCTTTCCATAAGTTCTGGATTTCCTTGCTCTAACCTTATTCTTCTTCTCTTCATGTGAATTGGAGTGCTTAGAAAAGGGCAATCTAGTTGTAGCTGCTTCTATGAAGCAGCCGATATACATGACTAGGTCACTTAAGGGCCATTCCCAGAATTGGCATAGTATTGTTACCGTTGTGTTAAATTGGCCCTCACAGAGCTACACAGATATGCAGGGGTAGAAATTCTAATTTTTTTTTTTTATGCACCTGGGGATTGGTGGGTTGTTTGGGCCCACATTCTACACTGCTCAGGGCTTGTACCTGACTTGGTTTTCAAGGATCACTCCTGGTGGTGTTCAGGGTATATGGCGGTGGGAATTGAAGTCAGGTTGAAAGCATGTATGAAAAGCACTTTATCTGGGACCGGTGAGGTGGCGCTAGAGGTAGTGTGTCTGCCTTGCAAGTGCTAGCCAAGGAAGGACCGTGGTTCGATCCTCTGGCGTCCCATATGGTCCCCCCAAGCCAGGGGCAATTTCTGAGTGCTTACCCAAGAGTAACCCCTGAGCATCAAATGGGTGTGGCCAAAAAAACAAAAAACAAACAAACAGAAAAGAGACAAGCACCTTATCATTGTCCTATTTCTATAGCTTCACAGGCTTTATTTATTTTTCCTGTGTTTTTTAAGCCACACTTGGAATCGCTCAGGGCTTACTCCTGGCTCTACATTCGAAATTATTACTGGCAAACTTAGAAAATCATATGGGATTCTAAGAATTGAATCTGGTTCTGCCTCATACAAGTATTCTGCCTCATACAACAAGTTCTGCCTCATACAACACCGTATTTACTGTGCTACTGCTCTGGCCCTCGATTCCAATTTTTTGGTAGTGATCATCTGCAGAAGACTATTTAGAACGGGAAATTGTGGCATAAGTTTAAAAAAATTAAAGCATTATGATTTACTAAGTTATTCATAGTTAAGTTTTAGAAATACTTTTTTTTAAATTACTTTTTAATACTAATATTACCACCAGTGTCAACCTCCCTCCATCACTATTTTCAGAGTCCATCCCATAGCCCTCAATAATCCTCTCAGCACAAGTTTCCCAAGCTGTACCATTTTTTTTTTTTGTTTTTTGGGTCACACCCGGCGGTGCTCAGGGCTTACTCCTGGCTGTCTGCTCAGAAATAGCTCCTGGCAGGCACGGGGGACCATATGGGACACCGGGATTCGAACCAACCACCTTTGGTCCTGGATCGGCTGCTTGCAAGGCAAACGCCGCTGTGCTATCTCTCCGGGCCCCAAGCTGTACCATTTTAAATTTGGTTGTTAAAGTTTGAGTCTCATGATGCCAGTGTTTTTGGCTCCAAGGTTTAGATATCTAGTTAGGCACATTTTTAGCAAAACAAATGCACCAGAATTCCTGTTGACTGTTATTTCACATCTGTCTTCCCCTGCACTCTATTTCCTTTTTCTCCCTATAATCTCGTTTCAAGAGTGTTCAAGGCAACTCCCATTTAAACCTTAGCATTTCTTTGTGCAGTCCTTCTAAATACCAAATATAAGTGAGATCCTTTTGTATTTTTCTTTCTTCTGACTTAATTTAATATGATATCTTTCAGTTCCATCCATGTTGCAGCAAATTGCATGACTATCATTTTTTTGAGCTATGAAATATTCCATTGTTTATGCGCATCCATTTTCATGATCCACTCATCTGTTGTTGGACATCTACATCAATTCCAACTCTTAGCTATTGTACTTAGTGCTGCAATGAATAGTGTTGTACATATATCCTTTTGGATCAATGTTTTTCTACCCTGGGGATAGATACACCAAAGTAGAATTGTTAGATCTTATGGCAGTCAAATTTTGAGTTTACTGAGAACCTTCCATACTGTTTTCCAAAGGAATAGTCCCACCAGCAGTAGATGAGAGTTCCTTTTTAACATGCCAACACAAATTGCTCGTAATTTGTGTTAATATGTGATATTATCACTGGTATAAGATGATATATCATTGCCATATTGATTTGGATTTCCCTAATGATAAGTGATGATGAGCATTTCTCCATGTGTCTGTTGGCCATCTGTTGGTCTTCCTTGGAGAGGTGTCTTCATTTCCTCTCCTCATTTTTTAACGAATTTTAGATTTGTAGGCAGGGGTTTAAGTTGTGTGCACTTTGTATATACTGGATAGCAACTGTTTATACAGTGTGTTTAATGCAAATATTTTTCCCACTCTGTCTTTCAGTTTTAGCCCATTTGTTTTTTGTTATTTTTTATTTGTTTGTTTTGCTATATAGGAATGTTTAATTTGATGTAGTTCTATTTGTTTAGATTTGATTCTGTAGTCTTTGCCATTGGCATCATATTGTTAAAGACTCCTCTGAGGCCTAGGTCTTAGAGTGTTCTGCCTATGTTTTCTTTAATATGCTTTATAAGGACAGAATGATAGCACAGCAGTGAGGCATTTGCCTTCACACTGCTGACCCAGAACTGACCCGGGTTTAATCCCCGGCATCCCAGATGGTCCCCTGAGCCTACCAGGAGTGAATTATGATTGCAGAGCCCAGAGTAACCCCTGAGCACTTCTGGGTAAGTCCTTGAAGAATGTTGTCTGAATTTGGATAAGGTTTATAATGAATCTATAGAATACTTTGGGTAAGGCAGTCAATCATTTTGATAATGTGGATTCTTCCAATTCATGAGCAAGGAATATGTTTACATTTCCTTAGGTCTTCCTTAGGGATTTTAATTATGAATGAGTGTGTTGGGCCTTGTCAAAAACTTTCCCTGCTGGGATGGAACAATAGCACAGCTGGAAGGGCATTTACTTTGCACATGGATGACCCAGGTTTGATCACTGCCATCCCATATGGTCCCCAAAGCCTGCCAAGAGTAATTCCTTTGTGCAGAGCCAGAAGGAACCCATAAGCATCACTGGGCATGCCCCAAAATAAAAAAAATTTACTAACCCAACTTTTCAGCATCAACTTATATAATCATATGATTTTATCTTTCTCTTTAATGGTATTGTGTATGATGTTAATTGATTTGTGTCCATTGAACTATACTTGCATCCCTGGAATGAAACACACTTGGCCATGATGTATGATTTTTTTAATGCTCTTCTTGGATTAAATTTGCTAAAATTTTGTTGAGGAATTTTATTAGGGATATTGGTCTGATTTTTTTTTCTGTTGTTAGTATCTCTGTCAGCATTGAGAATTACTGTAATGTTGGTTTTATAGAAGGTGTTAAAGAAGGTTTCCTGTTTCTTCAATATTTTGGAATAGTTTAAGGGTCAATGACCATAACTATTTTCTAAGTGTTTGATAAAATTCATTTGCAAAACCTGAACTTTTATTCTTGGAGAGATTCTTAATTACTGTTTCTATTTCTTTGCTTGTGTTTTGCATGTGTAGAGTATATACTTCCTTCTCATTCAGTTTTGGGATTGTATGTTTCCAGGTTCTCTAGTTTACCAGAGTAAAGCTGTTCACAGTAAGCTCTAATGATGTCTTAGATTTCTTGCGGCTCTATTGTAATTTTCTTCCTTTCATTTGTTATCTGATTTATCTGAGCACTTTTCCTTTTTTTTCATTGTGAGTCTTGCCAATGGTTTGCCTATCTTTTTTATTCTTTCAAAAACAAGGTCCTGGCTTTGTTGATTCCTTATATTACTTTCTTCATTTCTATAACATTATTTTCTTTCTTTCCTTTCTGTACTTCCTTTCTGTACTTCCTTTCCGTGCTTCCTCCCTCCCTCCTTTCCTCCCTTTCTCCCTCCCTCCCTTCTTTCCTTCCTCCCTCCCTCCCTCCCTCCCTTCCTCCCTCCCTTCCTCCTTTCCTCCTTTCCTCCCTTCGTCCCTCCCTCCCTTCCTCCCTTCGTCCCTCCCTCCCTCCCTCCCTCCCTCCCTCCCTCCCTCCCTCCCTCCCTCCCTCCCTTCCTTCTTTCCTTCCTTCCTTCCTTCCTTCCTTCCTTCCTTCCTTCCTTCCTTCCTTCCTTCCTTCCTTCCTTCCTTCCTTCCTTCCTTCCTTCCTTCCTTCCTTCCTTCCTTTCCTTTTGTTTTTGGGCCACACTCACCCATGTTCAGGAGCCACTCCTGGCTATGCGCTCAGAAATTGCTCTTGCCCTCGGGAGACCATATGGGATGCCGGGGAATCCGCATGCAAGGCAGATGCACTACCGCTTATGCCACCACTCTGGCCCCTCTATATCATTATTTTCTTCTCTAGTTTTTATTGTTTCTTTTCTTAAACTAGTGAGTGGGTCCTTTGTTTTTGACTATCCAAATATTTAAGATGTGTATTTTGATTGTTGATTTTATTTTTTCTTCTTATGTATCACTGTATCACTATGAGTTTTCCCAAAATTACTGCTTTTTTCTGTGTTTCATATGTTTTGGTACTTTATTTCTTGATTAACATTATCATCAGTCTTTTTTTAGGAATTTTTAGTTTTTTTTTTTTTACCTGATTTCCTCTTTGTTATGCTATTACTAAGTGGCATGTCAATAAGTCTCCACATATTTTTACATTCAATTTCTATTTTATGAAATTGTGGTCTGATTGGGTGGTTGGTATAATTCTTAATGTTTGTAAGTTAGATTTAAGTTATATCATGGAATGTTTCATGTGTGATAGAGAAGAACATGTCTTCACTTTTTTTTTTTTTTTTTTGTGGTTTTTGGGTCACACCCGGTAGTGCTCAGGGGTTATTCCTGGCTCCAGGCTCAGAAATTGCTCCTGGCAGGCACGGGGGACCATATGGGACGCCGGGATTCAAACCGATGACCTCCTGCATGAAAGGCAAACGCCTTACCTCCATGCTATCTCTCCAGCCCCGTATTCACCTTTTTAAGGAAGGAAGGGCCTCTGTAAATCCATTAGTCACAGCTCTTCTAGTTTCTCATTTAGGACTCTTTTGTTCATAATGATGCTCTGCCTTGTGGATCTACCCAGTAATGAGATTGGTGTGTTAAAACCTCCCATTACTATCACATTTTCATTTATGTGTTTATCTAGCTTCAGATACTTTAATTCTTTTTTTTATAATTTTTATTTTAATCATAGTGACTTACATATCGTTCTCAGTAATATTTTAGGTACATATTAACATTGAGTCAGGGGAATTCCCACCCTCATCCCCTCCCTCCCTCCACCCACCCTCATCCCCTGGACTGCTAGAATGAGTGGTCCCCTCTGTGCCTAGCTTACTACTTAGTGTTCTTACAGCTGTTTGATCATGGTACCTCCATTATATCCCCTTCTAATTGGGAGGCGGGAAAGGATAGTTAAAGTTATGTGGTTTTGTTTCAAGAAGAGAAAAGTAATGAGACGGGGTAAAAATCAAATACACCGAAAATGGGCGGAGTCCTTCTAGAGGCTCTCATACTCAGTTCCAGAGATGAAGGGGAAAAAGGTGAAACACCACAACAGTATAAAAAGAAGTATCGAATAAAATATCCAGTGAGCACTACAGCAATAAAGATAGGCACCACATACTTGCCATGGTCCTGATATAAAAAAACATGACAGAGCACAAAACGGAAGAAGAGAAAAGAAGAAAAAAATAATTAAAAATGAAGACAACCAGTTCAATATCCACACCAATTCAAAGAAATCGACTAAAACTAGATAGGTAAAAAAAAAAAAAAGATTATTTTGTGCTTTTTGTTTCTTTTTTTATATATTATTTTTCCCCTCCTGCATAGGCACAGTAAACATTAGGGTCATTCAAAAAAGAATTCCCTTGGCTTAAGAGATACAGGGTTTCTCCATTCTTGGAGTATATTGTCATGGGATTAACTATAGGGTCCTTTCTAGTTCATTTGCTCTCCCGTTGGTGCTTTTGTGGTGTGTGGGAGACTTCTGCTTCGTCCTGGGTGGTAAAGTCAGGTCTCTGTATCTAGAGATCTCAGTCTCTGCACAGGTCAAGGATAAAACATATGGTAAAGTCTTTCTTTGTGATTCTAGAAGTTCTGTTCCCTTAGTGAGACTTTAATTCTTGATGGAAATGTTATCACCTGCAGAAGTGTATGTTTAATGAGAAATAGGCATACCTAAAAATAATATTATGTCATAGTATTTTACAAGTGTTACCTTTCTATCTTTTTCTTTGATGAAATATCTATGTTTCTTGTATTCTAGTGACAGTTAGAACTTGGTATCTGATAGTCACTCTTTTGTTTAAGACCACATTTCTCCATATTCTCTTCTTCATGTTGACAAATCACATAACTGTTATTAATTTTTCAATAAATACTTATTAAGCACCTACTGTGTGAAGTCCTTGGGTTTATAAATTGAATATTGTATATTGTATGTCTGCAGAATCTTCACTAACAAATAAACTGGGAAATCCATATCTAGACACACAAGTAGAGATTTAAGTAAAGTATTCTCAAGATTGGTTAATTTGAAAGAAATATGTTTGGTTGTGTGTGTTGGCAATGAGTTATGGAGCTTATTGAAGATGAGACCCGAATATACACGAGATTGATTTGTAGTGAAAGTATGGCAGAATATCTGTGGTGAAGAAAAGTCATCATGATAGGAAGCAGATGGACTTTGGGGTTTTAAAACTTTGCAGTTTTACAAAACAAAATATTTTCACAACGATCTGAGGAATGAGTCTATTTCTTGGTAAAAATCAAAAGTAGCAGGTGCTGTAGCACTAGTAGAGACCACGGTTACAAGTAGGAATATCATTGAGCAATTGAAAATTATATGATTTGTCTATTGCCCTCTTCTCTCCTCCTCTTTCCTTTCTCTCTCTGTCTCTTTCTCCTTCCTCTTCCCCTCTCCTCTTCTCTCCTTTCTCTGTCTCTCTTCTCCCCCCTCTATCTCTCTCTTCTTCCTCTCCCCTCCTTTCTCTGTCTCTCTTCTCCCCCCTCTCTCCGTCTCTCTTCTTCCTCTCCTCCCCCTCTCCTCTCCTATCTCTCTCCTTTCTCTGGCTCTGTCTCTTTCCCCCTCTATCTTTGTCTCTCTTCCTCTCCTCCCCCCTCTCTCCTTTCTCTCTGTTTCTCTCCTTTCTCTGTCTCTGTCTCTCTTCTCCCCCTCTCTCTGTCTCCCTCTTCGTCCTCTCCTCCCCTCTCTTTTTCTCTGTCTCTCTCCTTTGTCTCTCTTCTTCCCCTCCCTCTATCTCTCTCTATCTCTGTCTCTCTTGCTCTCCTCCCCACTCTCTCCTCTCCTTTCTCTGTCTCTCCTCTCTTTCTCCTTTCCCTCTCACTTCTCTCTCCTTCCTCTCTTTTCTCCTCCTCCTCCTTTCTGTCTCTATCTTTATCTCTCTATCTCTGACTCTTTCTCTTCTTCCTCTCCTCCCCCTCTCCTCTTCTCTCTCCTCCTTTCCTTTCTCTCTGTCTCTCTATCTCTCTCTTCATCTCTCTGCCTCTTTCTCTTCTTCCTCTCCTCCCCCTCTCTCCTCTTTCTCTCTCCTCTCTCTCTTCCTCTCCCCCTCTATCCCCTCTCCCGTTACCCCCTCCCAGGAAGTGCCCAAAAATAACATTTTAATTAAAAAAGAAAAGAAAAGAAAATTATATGATTTGTCTATTGACTATTTGGGTGTTAGAATGAGGAAGAGAAGAGAAGAGATTTTGGAATGGTTTCCAGAAAGCTAGAGCAAAAAGGGATGAAAGTGCAATTCACAAAGAAAGAAATGCACTTTTAAGAACAGGGTTAGAGGACTTTGTGTTGAAACATTATGGGAAGTTTATGTTTAGATGCTATTGTATATAGCAAGGACATTTTGTTGTTGTAGTTGTTGTTGTTGTTGTTGTTGGGCAACACCCGGTGACGCTCAGAGGCTACTCCTGGCTATGCGCTCAGAAAACGCTCCTGGCTTGGGGGACCATATGGGACGCCAGGGGATCGATTCATGCACGGTCCATCCTAGACTAGCTCGTGCAAGGCAGATGCCTTACTGCTGCGCCACTGCTCCGGCCCCTATAGCAAGGACTTTTTGAAGGTAGGTGAGGCTTACCCAATCACGGTCAGGAATTATTTTTCTTTACTTTGTACTCACGAGAGAGCCCTTGTGGTGCTCATGGGACAGTATGTGGTGCATTGCCAGGGACTGAACCAAGGTTGGCTGCATACAAGGCAAACATTTTTTCTCCAGCCCTATAGTTAGGAATCTTAAGGTGGACAAATAGATTGAAATCGACTAGCAATTAAAATGTGTGTTTTCATTTATCTCCAAAAAATAGGAGAAGATAGTGAAGAAAAGGGAGAATAAGAAATCATAATGAGGATGAGAATTAGGACAGAATGAAACTGAAGGACAAGGATACCCTGAATTGAAAACTGAGGACAGAGGCTCATCGAAGAGGCATGAGGCTACTTGGAAGGGCTACTTTGCAGCTTTGCAAATTACTTTGCAACGCTGCTTTGCAGCTTTATCTTCTTCAGTGCCTCTTATCTGGGGTTCTTGTAAGTAAAATGCTACTAACCCAACTTCAGGGCTGTCTCTGCTGGAGACTGATTTTTCAAAACACTCAGCTTGTATATCTCACACATTCATGGGACTCAACGAAGTTCAATCAACGTTCTCGTTTACCGTTGGCAGTAATTTAATTCAAACATCCTTAAACAAAACAAAAGAAAGTTTATAGATATGTAACAAAAATTTCTGGAAGATTTTGGAGTCTGCGCATTCTTGAATCAAGGGGGTTTTCTTATACACCATTATTACACCATTATTTTCCTTCCAATAGGCTTCTTTCTCTGTCATTGTCCATATGTCTCCATGTTAAGGTCACCACTGAAAACTAATGGCTTCTTATACATTAGTACAAGAGTATGATTTGTGGTTAGAATGCTAAGTGCGCTGAGTAAGACATTTGCGTTGCACAGGGCTGACTCAGGTTTAAACCCTGGCTCCTATAATGATCCTCTAGCCTCTCCAGGAGTAATCCATAACCACAGAGCCAGCATCACAGGGTCTTCCCCGACCCTCACGCGCACTCAAGTAATTTTCATTGGGAAGGTTCTTACATAGCAATGCTCTGGGGTCCCAAAGCCATTGCCTGTGATACTGGTTCAAAGGAGAAGATGCTGTATTAGGGATCAAGTATGCAAGGCATGAGCTCTGGCCCTCTGAATGATAGTCCCCTGTCCTAAGAATGTACTCTTCTCAAAACTTTCCTAATACTTTCGGATATTGCTAGGATTGGCTGGTTTTGATCACATGCTTAAATCTCATGTAATCTCTGGATGTGAAGGTAACTTCTAAGGGATCAAATTCTCAATCACATAGTCACTTTTTGAAACTTAACCTTGTCCAAGCCATGTCACTTAGACACAGTGGAAGGATTTACCTATAGAAAAATCAGGATGCTATTAAAAGACAAATGAAGTCCTGAACAGTCACAAACAACAGATGTCCACTATCATTTTCACATTTTTCTTCTTCTCAGGCCTTCTGTGCTTGTCAATAATGCAGATATGAGTATGGAATGATTTTCTCATTTTCTCAGTTCTACCTGCTGTTTTTTTTATTTTTTTCATGTGTGCTATTCTAGTACACCAATATTTTAAAAGACTTTGTCTCAAAAGCTTCTCTTATCTTTAGCTTGACATCTAGAAGCAGTGAGAATGTTGCTCAGATCCCCCAAAGTGAACCTTTGGTAATTCTAAGTCCTTTATAGAAGGATTTTAAATATTATTTTGTTAGGATTTTAGTGGTGCTGGTGGTTGTCTCTCCCTCTTCCTCTCCCCATTTTAACTTGTAAAATTCTTAGCCAGCAGCATCGTGGCTCCAATATGCCCTTATTCTCTCTTCGTTTCTTCTTTCACCTTTGCACTATTTATTAATACTCTTTAAAATTTTTATTTTTTCTTTATTTTCCCTTTATTGAGATAAATTGTTTTATAATTAAATCCCATTATACTACAATCTCTAGATTTTTTGTTTGTTTGTTTTGTTTTTGGGCCACACCCAGTGATACTCAGGGGTTACTCCTAGCTATATCGGAAATCGCCCCTGGCTTGGGGACCATATGGGACCCCGGGGGATTGAACCAAGGTCTGTCCTAGACTAGCACGTGCAAGGCAGATGCCTTATGCCCTGCACCACATCTCCAGTTCCTACAAACTCTAGTTTTAAGAGGTAGATGGCCATGACTCTTACTGAAATCTCTGTTTATTTTTCTCCAGGATATATTTTCACTTTGAATAAATAAATTTGAATAAATGACACTTTAGCATAATTTAGGCATCTTCTAGAGTCTGGGAAATGACCCAGAGCACTTGTCTCCATATTTAAAGTCCTGGGTTCAATCCCCAGAACTGCATCCTATCTCCCAAAGTAAAATACAAGCATGCTGACATAGAAATTCTCAGGATTACATACTTGATAGTTGTTTATCTCATGATTTCTTTCAAGAAGGTTTTTCTGTGTTATATTTTTATAATAAAAAATGTATGCAATGTCCTCTCTAGATGTGTACCACCAAAAGGTTTAAAATAACAAAATTTATTGTAATAGGCTTAAAAATGCAGATATAGGAGCTATTTGCTAATCCCAATGTAAAATTGTATAAGAAAAAATCCAATATTATAGAAAGTCAAATAAGTTTGAATGGCTTAGGGCAGTGTTATTTTTATGATTGAAACCCAACTGCAAACATGTTTGTAGCCATGTTCCTTAAATAAAGATATTATTAAAAATAAATAAGTATTTTATAATCTGATGAATAATAGTAAATTAAACACAATTTCTTAGTTATAACAAGGTCTATAATTTTTAGGGGGCTGATAGGACTTTGGGACCGCACTCAGTTGTTCTCAGTTCTTACTCCTGTTCTGTGCTCAAGGATTACTCCTGGTGATGCTCAAGGGACCTAATGTGGTTCCAGGACTTCAAAGTATGCAAAGCAAGATAATTCACCTCTGTGTTATCTAAAATTTTATTTAATGTCTGCTCAGAAACCGTGTTTTATATAAGGATAGATGAGTAGTCAATTTTATTTGGAAATACTCCTAGTTGCCAATAAAAAGCCCCTCTTTAATTTTGATATTTGTACCTCGCAAAATCTCTATATGATATATTGGATGTAGTGTAAGGCAAGAAAAGCATCAGTATAAATCACAAAGACAAATAATTTCTCCTACACTTACTACAGTGAGGAAGGGAATGGAACCAAAGTAATGGAACCAAAGACATTGTGGTGATACTAATGATAACACTTATGGAGAAATGAGAGTAATTTGTCTTGCGTACAGGAGATTTAACCTTTCCTGACATTATGTAGTACTTCATAAGGAGATTTTGCTGTAAATAGTTTGATATTTTCTCCTCTTAAATGACTGAGAATTGAGAGTGTCATGAAAGTAATTGAAAGACAACTGGGGATATTTAAATAAAATGTATAACTTTATGGGAGTGGTTTTAAATATTATCTTGTGGGCATTTTTTATTGTGGTTGTTTTCCCTCTTACTTTGACTTAAAATCTGATCTAGGTAAGCAGCAGCAGCAGCAGCAGCAGGCAAACAAAGTAAAATAAACCCTTTTGTTATCTGGTTGGCCAAAAATGAGAATTTTAGGTTATTTAAAAAATGGCTTTAGAGATTATTGTACTTTTCCTTAATACCCTGTAATTTCTTTTTTTTAATATTTATTGTGGCCAAAGTGAATTACAAATCTTTCAACGTAATATTTAAGGTACATAGTGACAATGAATGAGGGGCATTCCCACCACCAGTGTTGTCCTTCCTCCATTCCACACCTGTTCCTAGCATGCATCCCATATCTTCATCCTTTTCCCCCCACCAAAATGCTAGTGTAACTGGTCCCCATTTGTACATCTTGTTGTAGATTGATTTTGTTGTAGTTGACTTTGGGTTTTGTGACCTGGTATCATTCATTTCCGCCCCTCAATTTATGAGGCTGAATAAGATGATTCAAGTTATGTGGTTCTGTTGGAGATAAAATGGAAAAGAAAAAGAAAACAAAAAAAAAAACTGAGAGGAGTCTGTCTAGGTGTTATAAATTTTAATTTAGTAGAAGAAAGGGAAAGAAAAAAAAAGGTAGCTAAACAAAACAAAACAAAAACAACAACAAAGCAACAACAAAAAATAAAAAAGTGTAGCAAATCAGCCCCTGAAGAGGTTGACTGATGGTGGGATGGAGGATGAGGCCTTTCTCTTCCAGCTCGGAGCACGTGTCTGCCACCCTGTCTAGCCGACGGTTCTGAGGTGAAACGGCGGATAAACAGCTCGCAGACAGTCAGGCTCGTGGAAATATTCGTTTTATTCGGTGGACATGACTGAAGTCCAAAGACTCAGCTTCAGTTCCAGCCAAAAAGCCCCGGCCTTCCACAGACCCTTGTTTTTATCTCCCAGAGTCAGGTACCACCCAATGGTGGGATCAGATACCAACCAATGGTGGAAGCAGAATCAGGTCCTACCCTAGGGTGGGGGCAGAATGCCAGGTCACACCCTAGGGTAGGGCACAATCACCAATCAGTTTAGGGTGAGTAACATAGTAATCCCCCAAAATATTTACAGACACAACAAAAAAGAACAAACAAAAACAAAACCAGCAAGTATGAAAAACAAACAAGCAACAAACATGCACATGCAAAAACAACAAAAACAAAACCCTAAAAACTAAAAAAAAAAACAAAACAAAACCTCCTCCTCCTTCTTCTTCTTATCTTCCTCCTCCCCCTTCTCTTCCTCCTCCTCTTTCTTTCCTAATACAGTAAGTATTGGGGAAATTAGAAAGGGAATTTTCTTGGCCCAATAGATACAGGGTTTATCCACCCTTGAAGCATACTGTCATGGGACCAACTACAGGCTCTTTACACCCTCCTTTCACACCTCAAAGTCTTTTTATGGTTCCAGGAATCTTTCTGCTCAGTTGTGAATGATAAAATCAGGCCTCTCTAACTAGAAATCTTGGTATTTACACAGTAATGGTACAGGATGAAGTCTAGGATAGAGTCTTATTTATAGTTCTAGAAGTTCTGTTCCATCACTGTTGTTGTAGTCAGTCTTTTATAAATGGTAGATTTTGCACAGATCCTAGGATGAAGCCTGGGATAGAGTTTTTCATTATGTTTCCAAGAGTTCTGTTCCATCACAGTTGTCAAAGTCAGACCTTTGGAAAAAAACAGACCAGGAGGTATTATTATTATTATTATTATTATTATTATTATTATTATTATTATTATTATAGAGGTATTAAAAATATAGAGGACATATAGGCTTCCCCATTAAGTCTTATGAGATATTTTTGTGGGGGTGAAATCCAGGTCACATTTTTAATCACATACTCTGGTTTTGTTGAGTTTGAGAAATGATTTTCAGTCATAGGGATTAGGTAGTATCCTTGGGCTGGTGGTCCTTCTGGGCCTGGATCAGTAGCATGCAAGAGTCCACATTTGGGAGGGTGAGAAGAAGAGTCACAAAGCATGGATCAACAGAAGTGTTGGTTGTAGTTTCTTTCTGGTGCTTTGGATGTGGGCCTGAGAGGTTGTCCTTTTACTTTGGAAGTTAGGTGGTGGCTTATTGGGGCAGCAAGTCAGTCTTGGTACCTAATGAATTAAGAAAAGAGGGTAAAGAGGGTTACATAAGGAGAGATATCAAATCAGGATTGGGGGATGAAAGGATAGAAGAATTTTTGAAGGGGGGAGAAGGGTTAATGTATAAGAGGGGCTATATACACTTTAGGCATGGATTGTTTACATTTTAGGATTGGCAATCAAAGAGGAGTCCACTGTCTACAAACTCATGCCCATATAATGACAGCATTAGTGATATATTCTTAGATTGTTGTTGGTGGACTGAGCTTATAGGCAGGTTCTGAGCTCCTAAAAAAATTATTGAGTTAAGAGAAGATAAATAGGGGCCAGAGCAGTGGTGCAAACTATAAGTCATCTGCCTTGCCTAGGATGGACCATGGTTCAATTCCTTGGCGACCCACATGGTACCCCAAGCCAGGAGCAATTTCTGAGCACATAGCCAGGAGTAATCCCTGAGCATCAGCCAGTATGGCCAAAAAAAAACACAAAGAGAAAAAATAAAAAATATATAAATAATTGGTTACAATACATATTAGGAGAGAAAGAAGGGAAAAACAAAAGATAAGAGAGCAGAGTAAAGAAGAATAAGTAAATATGGTGAAAATAAGTTAAGAAAAATTGGGCTGGTGCGTAGGTGTTAGAAGGTTTTCCACTTTAAAGGCCCTTCATCTTAGACAGGGGTGGGTTTTGCTCAACAAAGGTTTCAGGGTTTTATAGTGGTTGGAGCATTTTAGGATAAGTGCAGTTTTAGAGTCCAGAGTACTAAACAATGCAGTAGTGAGGACTATAAGATGTGGCTACCCCTATGTAGTATCGTCTGCTACATATTAAATATAGAGTTACCTTTCCTAAAGAGGGCTTTAAGATAGATTACATTGCTGAGGATGAATAAAGGAGAGAGGGAAAGAAGAAGTGGGGTTAGGAAAGGAGAAAGAGAAGAGAGGGAAAAAAGGAAGTAGTAATTTGCAAAAACATAGTCAATGAGTGGGATCTGTGACATAAATTTGTAGTGTACCATTGACTGTTCCAGTGGTCTGAATGATCATATGCTTTGAGTCCTAACAGAAGACATAATGAAAAGGAACTGGGTAATTTAGAGTATTTTATTGAGACATTGTCATAATGAGTACTATGTATGGTAACCAATCTGATTGAACACCGAGGTTTAAAATTTGGGTATCCGTTCTTTGTTTCCAAGGACCACTATGGACAAAGAAGCTGAAGGGTTATTTTATATCTGGCAAAATTAAGGCCTTAAAATATATTGTTAGTAGTCACTACAGTGGGAACCCCAGACTTCCAATCATATTCTGCACCTGATTCTGTGGATATAATGCCATTATGTAAAATCGCAAAGTAGCTTTTCTATCTGCGAAGAAACTGGTCTTGGATGGTCTGCACTGAAATGGTCTGCATTTCCCTCATGAAAGTTGGCCAAAACACACATGCGCCCATATTGAATAAAGAGATACATGGGAAAAAAGATTCTCTGTGTCAGTTACTTACACATGACAACTCAAAATACCGCCAACCTTCAGTGGTCATGAAGCCATGTGTAAAGTTGCTCAAAGGTTGTCACAGATTTTGGGATAGGCCACAGGTAACAGGAAATGTGATAGCCTTGGAAGCAAGATTAAAAAGAACATGGAGAATTTCAAAGTCAGTAAAAAACAGAAGTCTGTTCGCAAAGGGGTAAATCTTTCATCAGATGTGCTCTTTGCAGGTTCTCTGGAGACTTACTGAATTTATTTCCAGAGATTTATTTTCAAAAACTGCTTTTATTCCAATTTTTTGTTCGGAGAAAGAGTATTGAAGTCATATCCTGCCATGTTGAGGATTTACTCCTGGCCCTACGCTCTATAAATTACTCTTGACATATTTGGAGAACTGTATGCAATGCCAGATATTGAACTAGAGTATTGACCAGATGCAAGGGCCTTAACCCCTATTTTATCTCTTTTAAAACTAACCTAAAGTGTCACACTAATTAAGTGCATGGATGCCTTGATATCCCCCAAACATAAAAAATATTAAATATAAACATGGACAATGAATGGAAACACGTGCTTCAACAATAGAAATCCAGACAGGCATCCACTTAAAAATAAATGGTCTTGGGGCCAGAGCAATAGTACAGTGGGTATGTTGTTTGCCTGGTATGCGACTGACCCAGGTTTGATCCTAGCATCCCATATGGCCCCTTAAGCCTGCCAAGAGTGATTTCTGAGAGCAGAGCTAGGAGTAACCCCTGAGCACTGCTGGTGTGCCCCCCAATAAAAACAAAAATTGCTCTTAAACATAAATCAATCTATTATTTCACACTTAAATAATTAATTTTGCTACTATAATTGAAGTGACCCCTGCTGGCCAACACATCTGTTGCTTTCTTTGCATGCTTCCAGGTTCCTCTGGTGGTCAAGAAAAAAATGGAAACAAGACTTCCTAGAGAATTTGTCCTAGGACCTAGGGAATTGGGGGAATCTTTCAGCATCTCTAGTAATTCATTACTATCACTTGTCTCATTGACAGCTGGGGGCCACATTTAGCAAACCAGCTGCCTTGAGTCGCACAATGCCATGTTTGTTCTAAGCCCCTTGGGGAAATTTTGCTGAAGTAAAATAGCAGCAGTTGGAAGAGCATTTGCTTCCCCTTAAATGCTTTATGCTTTATGTCAGGACTATGGCAACCCTTCAGGAGCAGTAAATATCTGATAAAAACCAAGAGATGCCTCCTTGAATGTGAGCAGAGAGAACAGGAAATTATGAAACCACAAAGTGGAAGTGGAATAGAAACCCCCGTAACCTGGCATTAAAGTATGATGTTGGCTCAAGGCATCATTAGCAATGTTGGGTGGGAGGTCAAACCTCAACATGGACCCCCCTGTTAAGTCTTGTGCTTCCAGATATAGAAAAATTTGGTACCAAAAAAATTTCAGATTGTGTAGTGACAATCAAAATTAGCTGAGTTCTGTCTGTTTACTAGATTGCAGTGCTCTTGGAGTTTATCTATGTTATTCTGCTTTCAATATCCTGTGGCCTTATCTGTTTCTTTAAATATCAGCAACATACTCTTTCATAGTACACTGAATTCATATGAACTTTGGAAGAAGCATTGTGAAGTCAGAGGATGTCGAATTGTTCTGTGAGCCAAATAAGTTTTCAGGTTAAAGAGGCCAAGAGCTAATATATTCACAATCTCAAAGGAAGTTCTGGACTCTGGGTGCTGCCTTTGTCCTTTTGGTCTTTCCAACATGAACCTCTATTATGATCTTCAGCAAAGGTCATTTTCCCATTTCTAGGCTATTCTTCAGATAAAGTCCTTGTTAGCTTACTGCTTGCTTCCAATCTTCCTAGCAGTTATTTCTTGGGAGTTTAGTACTGCTTTAAGTGAATGAAAAACTGGGATTATAAGCAGTTTATAAGGTCAGTTCTCAGTTTGTCATAGCTTTCCTAGAGACAATATTTTATTTGCTGGCTTTTTCAAAACTTGATCAAAATGATCAGAGTCAACATCCTGCATTTTGTTCAGGGGACAAGTTTCTTTTTGAAATGATTACTACCATGAGTGTAGAGACATATTAAAATTTAATTTCTGACAGCATTGTAGTTAACCATCTTTTAAGCAAAATTTAGTGTACATAGGATAAAATCTATAGATAATTTATGCATCTACTAATTTCATAATTCCAAGTGGGTTTCAAATATATTTGTAAACTTGGAATCAAATTTATGACAGGTCATTAGAGTGGTTGTGGAACACATCTGGGGTGTTTGGGGGATGTTAGGATTCAGAGTCAAAGGATGAGAACGCATAATTGAAATAAAGCAAAGCAAAGCTTTATTCATCTACTGGCAACTCAACTGACAGACCAGGTTCACCTCCTGCAAGAGGTGACCCCCTTGGGGGGGGGGGGCTCACAAGCCAGGTTATATGGGGCTAAAAGCAGAAAGTCTTGACCTTTAAGTTGATTTTATATTATCTAGGGTGTTTCATCATGTCCTTTTATGGCTAGATGTTTAGGCAGTATATTGTGGTTTATAGGACCTTGGAGTCTGTGTCATTGTTTTTGGGATAGAAACTTAGCCCTCAAATGGAAACTTGGCTTTGGTTCAAAAAAATGGAGTCCCTTCTGCCCTAGACTTCACAGGAGCTACTCCTGGCTCTGTTCATGGGAGTTTTTCCTAGAGGTGTTGAGAGAAACATGAAGGGCTGATGAACAAGCCCAGATTTGGATGTGCTACGGCCCTATTTCTCTGAATTATTGCTTAAAATGTTAGTTGGAAAAAAAGACATTTTCACACTATTCAAATCCTAGTAGACTTTACATTGTTTCTCCTCTTTTAGTGGTTTTTTTTGTTCCTGTTTTCAATTTGACATTTTTATGATATGAGTTTGAAAAGTATTTCTCAGCTTCATAAAATTCATGTCAACATCTGTTCACCACTATAAAAGTTTATAGGTACATAGAAATTTAAAATGTAAATCAGACATAATTTTTTATAACAATTCTCAATTTAAAAAGCAATATCTAGAAGTTTAAAAGGAAGCACTATCCCATAAATGCCTCTCTCCCTAGAATCAAGGTTGAGGCTGGACAATATTATTTTAATTTTCTGTGTGTTATGTATGTTTGTGTGTGAGAGAGAGTGTGTGTGTTCTTATGTACTGCTTGTTTAATGCAGAATAGTCTCTCTCTAGAATATTTATTTATTTTGATAGTTAGCATTGAGATCAGGATGCCTTAAAGAGTCCATTACCTTTGCCTATCTTTTATTAAGGATAATAATGTTGCTTCTATAGTAGGTAGAAAATAGGCTTTCCACATTCACAATTACTTGAGATTTATTCATTGTATAGGAGGAGTTTTCTCTGACCTATAATAAGAGTTCAATATAGAGATGTTGTTAATGAAAAACCTTTACACACTGTTAAGTGCTATATGAAGCTACCTAGTATAATAATATATAGTAATGATTTTTGGAATAAGTAAAAGCATGGAAGAAAGAGCAAAAAAACCAAAAAAACAAAAACAAAAAAAAAACAATGGAAAACTTGGATTGATCTTGCTTCTGAAGAAACTTTTTATCCAACTGCCCTCATTCTATTTCTAATTCCTGATTGGTTAAGTTATTTTTTACTCTTTCATGTTTCTTCATGAATAAAATATATCAAAGAAATTAATGTGTGGATCAAATAAAAAGTTAAGGAAAACAAAATATTATGAGTCATTCTTTAATATCTCAAGAGTGTAGAAAGCTAAAAAGAATGCTAAAATGAAATCTATTTTCAATTTTTTAACATTCAGGTTGTGCTCAGACCCCTTTCAATTCATGGCCAGGGTCAACCTGAGCCACCCTAAAGGCAAATGAGCTAAATTGTGGAAATTGTAGGATTCTAGAGTAGAAGGATGAGACCACACAACTGGAATAAAGTTTAACAGTTTAATCCATCTGCCAACAAGATTCCCCAGCCTGGCCAGCCAGAAGTCATCCCCTGAAGGAGATGAGCCCCGCCCAAAGTTATGATGAGGATTATATAGCGAAGGGGTATAGGGAGGTTCTAATTTTCTGATGATCCTTGAAATAATTGGCTCTTGTTTAGAGGTATCTTCCTACTACTCCCTTGTCCTCCCTTGATAGGCTACCTGGTACAGCCAGGTAGACTGAGGCGGGGTCTATGGAAATAGGCTTCTGAAGTCCCAGTATACAGCCCTCACCTTGTAGTCCTTAGAAATGGGGTTTCTCCCTGCTCAGAACCCAAGAAGAAGCCTGCCATGTGGCTTTTACAAAATGGCATCCCTCCTTATTCAGAATTCAGGTCCCAATTAATTACATATCAACATGGTCAATAATGTATATTAATGAATATCAAGGCCAGAGAAAGCTACCTCTGCTATTATTGTGAAGGCTTGAAATATTTACTCATGTAAAAATGGCCATAATGATACTGTACGTTGATGCTTAGGCAGGAAATGTAAGACATGTGATAAGTGAAAGCATTTTAACTCAACATCCAAATGCAGAAAGGAAGGAAGAGCTATTATCAAAACAACTTTCTGTGGGCCCTCTTGGTTAAGGTTACCATGTACTGTATCAACCCAGGCAGGGGGCATGTGAGAATGGAAGCAGAAACTATTCCTAATTACTTTGGGTCACGAGGCAGAAAGTCCAGGATGTTGGGTATACTGAGATCTCTTGGCTCCCTCTTCCTAAAGTGAAGCTGGCTTGCTAGACTTTAAGGAACTAATGGCTCTTTGACGGGCATTTTAAAATAGGATTTCTAGCTAGTACTATTGCATGGGAGAAGAAAAGGGAGGATGACGTTAGCACTGATTCTCTGAAAACTTCTAGGTCTTCAGAGAAGTGTCAAAATATGATGCATAGAGAGAGTCTTCTGCATGTCAGAGCTGTGCTTTATGACTTTCTCCTCACTTGGTTATGCATTTGAACTGCATATTTTTCTAAAGTGCTACTTATTGAACAGACATCTCAGACTCTGGTGCCCAGATCTCTGTTATAGCAATCTCCACATATCTTGTGTTGGTAGAGGTTCAGAAGCATAGTGAGAGGTGATCCAGAGACATCTGAATGTTGCAGGCTAACTTTGGTACACCACAACTTTTGGACTGCTCTTGGGGTCTGGATGCATTAGAAAGCTTCTTTTGAGCCCCCTTTGAGAAGAGTGACACACAGATGGCAAAATATGAAATAAATAAGACCACACATGAATTGTATGGGGACAACAAGTTCTAGCAAGCGTGTGACAAATTTAATCTCTAAGCAGGGAGTTTTATAAGGGGCAAAAGCCAGTCATAGGTATTGAGAAGAATGTTTACAATTACAAAGCAGAGTTTAACAGTAAACAATACATTAAGCTATGGGTGTGAGCCATAAGAATTCTGAGCTATAAAGGAGAAGGTCACAACTCAAGGCAGCTCTTAGCAAACTAACTTCAGATGCAAAATAAGGGATTAGTAAGAAGTAGAAAAATATCTAGGAATAATATCCTCCTCACTGGGATGGGCTCTATTATTTTAGAGGTCAAGTGAAAGAAAGAGCTAAATCCAATACTAAGGTGAAGTTCTCATTTTTTTTTTGGAAAAACCAATATCCCCTCTGCATTCTGGCTACACTCTTGCATACTAGAAGCTGAAGCTGCAAGGACATTTTGAAAAAAAGAAAAATATTGTCTTTGATTTTGGTGCTAAATATGATCAAGGAAAGGGGTTTTAAGTAAGGCTATATTTTGCCTGTTAATATCAGCAGAAGGGAGAATTGACTTTAAGGCCAAATAATATGAAGGGAATATAATGTCAGTACCATAACATGAATTTCAGAAATATCTCTTTGGGATTCCTCAACTCTCCATGTGTTAAGAGTCTGTTAATGGGTCTGAGAAAGCCCACCCTCTCAAATAAAGACCACGAACCTTCAAAGAATGTACTCAGCAGCACGAGGTTTATTCATCCAGAACTCTGGAATCCACCATCTCTGACACAGCAGGTTCACCAGGGGACCCCGAGCCTTATAACCCTAGGGCTTTTTATAGTAATCTATAGATAATAAGGTTTCAAACTTCAAACATTTCATTGTTTCACACAACTGTTACAATTTAAAAACACCCAATAGTGCGAACAGAAAATGCGCTATTCCTTAACTATTCCAACCTCCCTTTGACGTCAGCCACCCTAGCCCACCTCCTGGTGGCCTATAAAGATATGGCCTGCTCCCTCCAGATGGCTCTCGGGTGGGTCCTAATCTGGCAGGGTGGGGCCTTGTTTTGTTAAAGCCCAAATATGGCAAGGTCCTTTTAGGAGGGTCCTTAGCTAATGGCTACTAGGGCAGCAGGCCATTGATGTGTCAAGGTGAAATTCTAGATCAAGAGGATATGGAAGGTAGAAAGGCATAACAGGCATCTATATTTGATCAAGGTGGGGGTGGAGAAAGGCTTAACAGGCATCTATCACATATCTGAGTTATAACTTCTATTTTTCATAAAATTTCCCCTAACACATGCAGGGGAAAAACATGCACAGCAGGCCTTTTGAGGAACTCCGTGGGGTTTTCTCAGTTCTCTGAGCCAGGGAAATCCGGGGATACATCAGGTGGGCCTACTGAGTTTCCCTAGAATGGAGATGCCTATGCATGGCCTGACATCTGAAGTTTAGATATGAAATTCTTCCTCCTTTCCCTCATTCATGCAAGATAAATGGATTCTTCAGTCGGCCCTCAAGGTTTGTGTGAGGAAATTTTGGAGCTGTGGCTTGCGTTTTTCCTTTTTTTTTTCCCCTTTTTAGTTCATTCTATTATCTATTACACAGGAACTTGAGTCCATTCTGCACATAGAGCAGTGACAAATCTATGCTAGTACTTTGCTTAATTCCCTCTAATTGTAAACAAAATTTCTGCCATGCCTGGGATGTGAGATATGGTAGTTTTTAACAAGAAAAGTATTAACTTTTGGTGCTTTTCCAGGATTGAGCCAGTACCTGCGTCACAGTATCTGTGACTCTGTAGTATCGATTTGCTTGCTATTCATTTGTTTTTAATGCAATCTATAATTTATAGACATAGAGGTAAAAATAAAAACAAAGAGTAAGAGTAAACATCGTAATATTTGGCACTTAAGGATAAGAAAACGTTTAGTTTAAACTTTTATGTCTTGGAGCTGAAGAGATAGCATGAAGGTAGGGCATTTGCCTTGCATGTCTCAGAAGGACAGTGGTTCAAATTCCGACATCCCATAGGGTTCCCCTACCCTGCCAGGAGTGATTTCTGAGCGTAGAGCCAGGAGTAACCCCTGAATGCTGCCGGGTGTGATCCAAAAATAAAACAAAAAAAAATGTATGTCTTGAGGCCAGAGAAATAGCCCTGAGGATAGAGAGCTTACCTTGAACAGAATTAACCTGGGTTTAATCCCTGCACCTATTATCATCCCTGAGCTCCACCAATAGCACAGAAGAGTAGGCTCTGAGCATAGTGAGGGTGGTTCCAAACCAAAAACAGAAAAAACAATGTTTGATATCAGGTACCACTCACTATGGTATGTACATATGTTTATAAATATTCCCCAGTTTATATCCGGAAGAAATAACGATAATGGGGTTTGGGAGCATACCTATTTAAGGTTGTTTGCAAAAGATATATGAAATATAATAAAAGAAAAAATAAACAAAAAAGCAGGTGAGGAAAAGTGATTGTATGTTAATAAAATTGGAGGAGTTTGAGGAAAAAGTGCACAAATTAATAGTAGGAGATGCTGCCCCCGCGTATGTGAAAGTGTGAGGATGGAAATAAATCCTAAGATATGTAGGATCTCATAACATTAAAATAAAACAACTTTAAGAAAAAATGATAACTACTAATAATAATACCGGAAATGGCTTTTCCAACAGAATAACAAAAATATCAAGCCATCAAGAGCTTTTAGTTCAATGTTTTTCTCTCATTTGAACATGGGTCCATGGAGGGGCAGAGAATGGACGGAATTGCTGGAAATGACTCAGCAGGAGTTCCAGCTCAGATCTCTTCTGGGTCTCTGGCCAGTGTTCTCTCTCTAGTCTAGTGCATGCTGCTTTCCTCCGGGAAGGGCGCTTTCTACTTCTCCTGAGCCCACAAGAGAGGAACGTGAGATCACTATAGGCAGAATTATGCCAAAGTAATCACAGTGGCAGCCAATGGAGCAAGCAGCAAACTTGTTTTGCTTGGGCTGGCCTCCCCGTGTACTAAAACAGTGGGGAGTTCTGCAGTGCCTGAGCAGTCTGTGATGTTGGGAGTGGATGACAGGATTGGGTGAGGATCTCCTAAAGCCTGTGTATTTGGGGCTCTTCACAGTCTCCCCTGACCCCACCGCTGCTTGCTTAAGACGACAGAAACCTGGCATGGAGACTCTAAGCAGTTGGCAGAAATAAGGCATGTTAACTGATATCAACTGTCACTCCTTGTCCCAGACACTTTGCACCCGACCAGGAAGACACCTCTATGGATGCTTTTCTCTGAGCCTATGCTTTAGGGCTTGGAGAAAGTGTGGGAGGCGAGGGTGTGCCCCCGCACAGCAGAGAGCCTACTTCAGAGTCAGGAAAGGACTTTTGGACACGCGCAGCTCTGCTGAGCACTTCAACATTTAATTTCTCACAGAGAGAGCACTTACTTGTCTTTGTGTTGTCTCTTCTTCATCCAAGTGGCAGGCTGCTAATTCGCATATACTGACAATGAGAGTCTTTTTTTTTTTTTTTTAAACGAAGCTTGGTATGGGAAAGTGTGATTGGATTTGAAATTCATTTCAGCATCATATTGGATAATGGAAGAGAAACAAGATATAAATTTTTAAACTAAAAATGTCTGCTATTGGGCTTTCCTTGTCACTGTGTTTGCGTATGTGTGTGTGTCTGTGTGTATGTGTGTGTGTTTTCTTTTCGAACCTAAGAAAAATCCTCACACATTTTTTTCTTTTCGTTAACAGCTTTACTAAACTATAATTGACATACAATTGCTTATTCTTGAAGTATGTACTTGGCTAAATTTTGCTTATGTGTACTCCTTTGAAACCATCTCCACATTTTTGGGGGGACAGGAGAAACCACGCCTGCTGATTTTCAGTGGCTGCTACTGGTTAAATGAATTGCAGGTTCACCCTGGTGGTGCTCAGAAACCACCATTTCCACATTTAAGATGAAATTATAGTTGACTTCCAAACACATTCTGCTTCCTCACAATTCTTCCTTTATGCCTCTGATGACAATCACTCCCTGATCTGCTTTCTAATATCCTTGATCAGTTTTCATAGAGTGAGAGTTGGCAAATTACCTGGTGTGTAAAATAACTCTGTATTTCTTAAATAAAGTTTTGTTGGTACACAGCCAAAAGGCTGCTCTTGTGTGCTATAATGTTTGAGCTGAATAGAGTAAAATCTTGCAGAAAAAAATATATGAATCTTCATTGTAGAGTTTAGTCTAAGTAGAATCATATGTGTATTTGTGTGTATAGGTATGGCTTCTTTCATTCAGCTAATTTTGAGATTCATTTGTCTTGTTACATGTGTTACATGGATAGAAGAAGATTTGTTTATATACCTGTCAAAGTACATTAGGGATATTTCTAGTTCAGATTATGACAAATAAATTGTCTTCCATAAGCAAGCCTGCATAGGCATATATTCTTTAGTTTTGGAAAATAGCCCAGGAGAAGAATGGTTGGCTTGTATCGTACATATTTATGTTGGTAAGAAGTTATTTAACTGTTTTTTACATGACAGTGCTACTTTTCTATTCCTGATAGCTGTGTTTAAGAGTTTTGATATTTCCTCATCCTCCCCAGCACCAAAGACAGTTTTCTAGATTTTTCTTATTTTACACTTTAGTATTATCTTATAGTTTTAATTTCTCTTTTGCTATGTAGTGATGATGTTGAGCATATTTTCCTGTACTTGTTTTCTCTCTGTAATTTACTATATGCATCTATGTCTGAAATATCTATTCTCTCACTTATAGTTTTCTTAATTTTTTATTGGTGACAAATCTGGAATACACTCTATGAATACAAGTTCTATGTCTGACATATGATTTGAAAATATTTATTTTCTTTCAACCTATAGATCATTTTTCATTCTTCTAAACTGTTTTTAAGGATAGTAATTTAAAAATGTTGATAGTTTATTACATTAGTTTATTTTTATTTTGAATGTTAATGAAATGTTTTGCTTTAAATTATTTTTATGGGATGTACCTCTGATATTCAAGAAATGTATACCTGGACTCCAAGACACAGAGAATACCTTTTTCTAAAAACACAGGTTTAATAATTATATTCATATATATAGGTTAAATTCTAGTTAATTTTTGTATATAATAGACATGAATTATTTCACTTCATCTATTTTCCCCATATATTCAATTATTCCCATATCAATATATGCTTGAACCTGGGTAAGCCACATGCAAGACAAATGTCATACTGCTTTACTATCATTCTAGTCACTCATATAAATTTTAAAATTAATGTGAGTTTCAAAATTAACTTTCTTTGGGGGGGGCACACCCAGTGATGCTCGGGGGTTATTCCTGGCTATGCACTCAGGAATCGCTCCTGGCTTGGGGAGCCAAATGGGACGCTAGAGGATGGAACCATGATCTGTCCTAGGTTAGCACGTGCAATGCAGATGCCCTACCACTTGCAGCACTGCTCCTAAAATTAACTTTTTCAGGGACTGGAAAGAGGACAGCAAAGTATGGCATGGGCCTTGCATGTGGCTGACTGCAGTTTACTGGGCACCACAGCTGGTCCCCTGAGCAACAAAGCAAGAGTAGCCTCTGAACAACTGCCACTGGACTTGCAAAATAAACCACTAATGGTGATAATAATAGTAATGATAAATAATAAAATTTGCTGATCTGTTTCTCTAGAGTTGCCTGCATGGTTTTGATTGAGATTTCATTGATTCTATAGATCAACTTGGAGAGTTGTTATTTTTGAAATCAATATCTTCTATTTAGGAGAACTTGAGCTCTTTAGGGGTACTTGGGGGCAGCACTGGAGGTGTTAATAACTTACTCCTAGCTCTATGATCAGATTTCACTCCTGGCAGTGTGTGGTGCAAGTGATTAAACCTGAGTCAACAGTAGTAAGGGAAGCAACTTAATCCCTAACTACTTTCCCAGTCTGAGAATTGATACCTTAACAACATCGAGTTTTTAAATACGTCTCCATTCATTTAGGTCTTTTAAAATTTTAGTCTTCATTGTTTTATATTACATATTACTTTTTTATAATATTTATTTCTATTTATTTTCTTCAGGTCTTATAATTTATCATTTTAATTTTATATTTTTCTCACATATAGAAGTTCGACTAATTTTTGTATATTGATTTTGCATTTAAATTTGTGTTTTATGAGTTTCAACTGAGTTTTTATAACCATGTCATCTGTGAATAGTGAATTTTATTTATACACAGAATGAAGACAGAAGTCATTTAGATTTTCACCATGAAGTTTGATGGTAGGCATAGATTATTTTTTTGATATAAGATTTATAAACTTGAGAAAGTTCTTTTCCATTCCTAATGTCCTCTGAACATTTTCAGAAATGAGTGCTAGATTTTGTATAATGCTATTTGGGGCATATCTAATCATAGCCATATAGATTTTATAGTTTTGTTTAATAGGTTGAAATATATTGATGTTTTACAAAACCAATGAAATCAACCTTGCAGTCCTAGGATTAAACCACTTTTGTGAATTATATTTTATGTTGTGTGTATATGATGTGATAAAATTTTCTTCTGAATAGTTGCACTTATGTTAAGGGTACACAGTCTATGATTTTCCTTTTATATTTATATTTTTTATTATTTTGTCAGCCACCATGAATTACAATTACAGAACTATTTGTTATTGACTTTCAGGTGTACAATGTTTGAACAACACCACTATTTTTGCCAGTGTCCACTTCTCTCCACCAATGTTCCAATTTCCCCTCCAAAAGGCTGTATCACTCATTTTTCCCTCCATCATTATCATAGTGTTTCTTTCCTAGATCTATTCCTCCCCATCCACATTAGTGGCAAGCTTCCTACTAAAGAACAGTTGTCATGCTCTTTGTTTTTATTACCTTTCCGCATTTGTTATTTCCCTGCTAGGTTTCTTTATATTATATAAGGGAGAGATCATTCTGTGTCTGTTCTTTTCTGTCTAACTCCACTCAACATGACACTATTTAGATACAACCATGTAATACAAATTGCATGATTTCATCCTTTTTTTTTTCCTTTTTTTTTTCTTTTTTGGGCCACACCCAGCAATGCTCAGGTAATTTCTGGCTTTGTGCTCAGGAATTACTGGCAGGCTCAGGGACCATATGAGTTGTGAGGGATTAAACATCATGCAATTGCATAAAAGGCAAACTCCCTACCCATGGGCTATCACTTTGGCCCACATACCATAGTTTCCTTATCTAGTCATCTGTTCTTGGACACTTAGGCTGTTTTCAGATTTGTTTTCAGATTTGGGCTATTGTCAATAGTGCTACAATAGGAATTCAGGGGTGATTTCTGCATTGTGTTTTTGGGTAAATTCCAAGGAATGGAATTGCTGGGTCATATACTAGCTCAATTGCTAGTTCTTTAAGGAATGTCCATATTGTTTTCCAAAATGATTGGACCAGCCAACGTTTCTACCATCAGGGAATGAAAGTTCTTTTTTCCCCACATTCATGCCAACACTAATTGTGGTGTGAGGTGATATATTGTTATTTTGACTTGTATTTCCCTGACGATCAATAATACAGAGCATTTTTATATGCCTTTTCCATATTTGTATTTCTTTTTTGAGGAGATTTCTTTTTGCCTTTTTCCTCTTCATTTTTTGATGGGGTAATGATTAACTTTCTAGCATTCTTAAGTCCATAGGTGTGGTTTTTATTTGTTTATTTGTCTTTGTAGGACATACTTGTTATATTGGCTATGCTCGGGGTTATTCTTGGATGTATATTCAGGAATTACTCCTAGCAGACTTGGGGATCTCAGGGCCTAAACCCAGGTTGACCTTGTGCAAGGAAAATACTCTACCCTTTGTACTATTTATCTGGTCCATAGAGTGATTATTTTTAAAATAAAGAATTTTAGGTCATTTTTTGAAATATATTTCCAATTTAGAATCAGCATATTTTCTTACTTTCAGAGACTCCAACACAACAATTAGGGCAGTTGAAATTTCTTGTGTTTCATTGATATTCTTTCATTTATTTTTTTGGGGGGGGAATCACCCAACTGTGCTCAGGGCTGACTCCTGGCTCTGCACTTAAGGATCACTTGTGGTGATCTTGGGGTACCATGCGTCTATTGAACTTAGATTGGCCATAATCAAGGCAAGTACTCTGGTCCTGTCTTTTTTAACTTTTAAAATAAATTTTGTCTCTTTGTTGTGGTTTTTTTTATGCCTGACTGATCTTTTCATTAGTAATACCTAATCCTCCAAAAGTTGCATTCTATATGCTTTTCTTCTCAGACTATTAAAAATGCATCGATCTGAGCATTTTTATATCATTTTCATCACTAAAAGAAAAACAGCAAATGTAGAATGCATTTATGACTCAAATAATGCCATTTTCAGTAAATACATAAGTGTGGCTGCTGGGTGTGTTTGGATTGATGAATCGTACTTCTCATTTGAGGCTGGGTTTTCCTTTCTTTTTATTTGATTTCAAATTCCAATCAGATGCCAAACAAAAATAATTTTTACTGTTTCTGTGTTGTGTTTATATTCCTATAAATACTGTTTTGATATTTTTTTGACAAGTTGCCTGAATCTTTGTTTCACGATTTTATAATTTGTTAGGTGAATCCTTTACAATCTGTTCCGAGAGAGCTCTGTTCCCTCTAAATTTGTCAAGATCTTTCTCATTATTCTGCTCTGGTGCTCTAAGAAAGATCAGTTTTCTTTTATTCCTGCACATGCTTTTCTCCTTTTTTCTCCTTTGAGTAGTGTTCCTCCTATGTGTGTCTCATGAATACTGGATTGAAGATTTGTGAGGGATCCTCTGCATGTCTGAGGGGTGCTCTCTCTTTATGTCTTATATTGCTTTTTATGTGCCTTCTTCTTCTAGGGATCTTACTCCTGCTCTAAATCTCAGGAGTCCTCTGGGCTCTGCTTCGGTTTCTCCTCTTTCCTTTTCCCTGCAATTCTTACAAGACTGTATTAAGCTTGGGCCTTATAAGGCACACCTCACTTTTACCTCATCGCTTAGAGAACTCAGTTCATGCCTGAAGCTAGATATTTTCACCTTTATATAATTCATGCAAACTTATTGTTTAAAGTATGAAGGTAACTTAACTCTGACAACAGTTAACATCACTACGGGTGCTTAGATCCTCTCCACCCAGTTATCCTAATTTACACAGTTTTCACATTAGTGGTGACTTTCAAGACTTTGAATGCATAAGCCATTTTAAGAATGAAAATTGATCTGGAAAAGTCAATTTATCTAAAGTTCTCTAAAGATCTTCAAAAGTATTTACAAGTATTTACACATTTTTTGTACTTTTAATAATGTCTTCTCTGGTGCTTTGCTTTTCATGTCTCTGATGATATGATACATTGCAATTAACTTAAAAGCAATTCATGCTTAAATTTCCCCCAATTTCCCTTTTCTCAGTAAGCTATACAGATATTATAAATTTTATTTTGTATAATGATGTGAAAAATGTTCGGAATTACTAACAAAATCTAATTAAAACAAAGTTGTCTCTTTTGACAATTTTCGACCAAATTCTAACTTTATAATATCATCTAGGGGTATCATTAGACCTTCTGAAACTATTTCTAGATAAGCAAGCTGCCATCTGTCCTTAACAGACATGTTCTCAGCTGAACATTTGAAAAGTATTTAGTAAGAAGTGAATAGAAATTAAGAATAAAAGAACTGGGTTTTATAGTCAATTCCTACAGCTAAAACCATTCACAATTAGCTTTAATTTTAAAAATCTCTTAACCTCCTCACAAGAAAACATCCACATACTGGTACATATATTTTTGCATGTTTTACATGTTGACATATACAATCCCATTTTCCACTAAATGTGTTAAATGTGCTAAAATCTGGGACCCTTGACGCTTAAAATGAACAAAAGGAATGTTTATGTTGTTCCTGTTTCAGGTTCCCTTTCATCTGAAAATTCCTGGGCTAAGTTAGGTGAAGGTTGAAAGACTTGACAGTGGCCAAGAGGTGAAGGGCTTAGTTTATTTCGTTTAAGAGTAAATATTTGTCACCTAAATACATTCAGATTGTAGAGTTTTATTAATCCTAATTCTTGGATTAATAGAAGTGTTTTATGAGTGGAAGTGGTTAGGAGAAGCTTAGAGCTCCTACAATGAGATGGTTTTTTGTTATATTGTTATGGAGAAAGTGTCCTCAGTTAGCAATGCTATTTGAGAACTCCATCATGCACCCCATGAAAATCCCAGATTTTTTTGTTTATTGATCCCTAGCCAAGAAATAAACCATGATCTCATAAATTTAGCCATTTCTAAAGTCAAGCAGACATTTTTCACCTTTTTAGCATTTTATGAGATTTAGGGTTAGATATTCAACTTTATATCTTTTGAGACAAAATTGTAAAATAATGCTGTGGGTGTAACTCAGTGGCAAACCACATATCTTGTATGTATATAATTTGGGTTCAGTCTCTTGCACTGCAAAATAAAAACCCAGTGCCAAATGAATACTTGAATTAATTCATATTGATCAAAATCACAATGTGGCAATTTACTATCCCTAAACTTTTGAAATCTAGACTTTAAAAAAACAGATTTTAGTGCAACAGGTAACATTAGGATGTCTCTAGATCTGAATAGAATCAATAAGAATAGAAGGGTTAATAGGTTTTCTTTAGTAAAAATGCATCTGATATTGGTGGAATGATTTTTAACTATGTACTAGTTATAAAATTTGCACAACTCACCCCCAGAGTGTATATTTATATATATGAGTGTAATAAAAATATTATACATATAAAAATAGGCAAGGGCACAATAAACTAAAGCATTTATATACCAGTAATGGTAATATCTGGGCTGGCAGAGTGATAGAATGAGCAGAAAAGGGAGAAAAGAAGGATTCAAATGTATATATTTTCTCCTATATCAGGTGGTAAATTCACAAATAGCCTTGTTCACTTATTTTAGTTAATATATTTGGTACATTTATTATGCTAATATAGGAACAATAGGATTTAAAATACTCAAGACTTATTACCACATAAAATATTAAAATCATAATGTTTTTATTGTATGTTAGAGAATTTTGGTTATTTGGTGTTCTAAATATAGAATATAGTTTGGGAAACCCGGAATCTAATGGGGAATGTGTGGCCGAGTGATTTAACTCTTGTGATTTTAGGAATTTTAAGCAGTGCCTCGTATTGAAATAGTAGTATTATGAAATTTGCTTCTACACGAAGCAATGGATATGGAGAGTATTATGCTGACTGCTGAAATGAGTCAGAGAGAGAGGAATAGACACAGAATAATCTCACTCATTTGTGGGATATAAGAAAACTAAACATAGCACGGTAATAATATTCAGAGACAATAGAGTTGAGCGCTAGTCCATGACACGAATCATGCCACAAATAGTGGAGCAGTTAGAGTTGAGAAGGGGCAACTATGACAATGATCATTGAGGTCAATTATTTTAATAAGAAATTAAAAGTTTCAGGGGCCGAAGAGATAGCATGAAGGTAAGACGGTGGTTCAAATCCCGGTCTCCTATATGGTCCCCCGAGCCTGCCAGGAGCGATTTCTCAGTGTAGAGCCAGGAGGAACCCCTGAGCAGAGCCAGGTGTGACCCAAAAACCAAAAGAAATAAAAAAGAAATTAAAAGTTTCAAGTAAGTGCTACTTGCCAGGTATAAAGATGTTTAGTTAAAATAATATAGCCACATAGTTTCAAGGAACCCTTTAAAAAATTACTGAAATATCTCAGATTTGTATCAATTATTTTTTTATTGAAATCTTTAACTAAGCACCATAATTATGAGCATGATTGTAGTTGGGTTTCAGTCATAATCAGATCACCCTCCTTCACCAGTGCAACAGTCCCGCCACCAATGCCCCGGAACTCCCTCCACCTCCTCCCCTGCCTGTATTTGATACAGGCATTCTACTTCTCTAAATTCATTAACATTGTTATGCTAGTTGTTAGTGTAGTTATTTCCTTATCAGCATTCACCACTCTTGGTGGTGTGCTGCATATTGTGAGCTGGTCCTTCCGGCCCTTAACTCTATTGTCTCTGAGATTATTACAATAATGTCTTTACTTTTTTTTTAAACCCATAGATAAGTGAGACTATTCTACATCTCTCTCTCTCCCTCTGACTTATTTCACTCAGCATGATAGATTCCATGTACATCCATGTATAGGAAAATTTCATGACTTCATCTTTCTTGATGGCTGCATAATATTCCATTATATATAATGGAATATTATGTATATATATATATATATATATATATATAAATTCATCTGTTGGACATCACATTCATCTGTTAAAGGGCATCTTGGTTGTTTTCAGAGTCTGGCTATTGTAAATAGCGCTGCAATAAATATAGGTGTGAAAAAGGAATTTTTGATGTGTATTTTTGTGTTCCTATGGTATATCCCTAAAAGTGATGTAGCTAGATCATATAGGAGCTCAATTTCTAGTTTTTTTGAGCAATCTCCACATTGTTTTACATAAAGATTGGACTAGACGACATTCCCACCAGGAGTGAATAAAAGTTCCTTTCTCTCTACACCTCTGCCAGCACTGCTTGTTCTCATTCTTTGTGATGTGTGCCAATCACTGTGGCATGAACTGGTATGGTACCTCATAGTTGTTTTGATTTGCATCTCCCTGATGATTATGATGTGGAGCACTTTTTCATGTGTCTTTTGGCCATTTGTATTTCTTCTTTGACAAAGTGTTTGTTCATTTCTTCTTCCCATATTTTGATGAGATTAGATTTTCTTTTCTTTTATAGTTCTGTCAGTGCCTTGTATATTTTGGATATTAGCCCTTTATCTGATGAATATTGGATGAATAATTTCTCCCATTCAGTGGGTGGCTCTTGTATCCTATGCACTATTTCCTTTGGGGTGCAGAAGCTTCTCAGTTTAAGATATTTCCATCTGTTTATTTCTACTTCCACTTGTTTGAAGAGTGCTTATTCCTCCCTGAAGATGTCTTCAGTCTCAATGTCATGGAGTGTTTTACCTATGTGTTGTTCTATGTACCTTATAATTTCAGGTCTGATATCAAGGTTTTTAATCCATTTGAATTTGACCTTTACGTACATGGGGGTCTGAGTTCACTTTTTTGCAAGTGTCTAACCAGTTGTGCCAATACCATTTGTTGAAGAGGCTTTCCTTTAGGATTTGCATTTAGTATTTCTTGCTCCTTTATCAAAAATTAGGTGACTGTATGCTTTGGGGACATTCTCTGAGTACTCAAGCCTTTTCCACTGATCTGAGGATCTATCTTTATTCCAATACCAGCCTGTTTTGATAACTATTGCTTTGTAATATATTTTAAAATTGTGGAAAGTAATGCCTCCCATATTACTTTTCTCAAGCACTGCTTTAGCTATTCGTGGGTGTGTATTGTTTCAAATGAATTCCAGAAGTGTTTGGTCCACTTCTTTGAAGAATGTTATGAGTATCTTTAGAGGGACATCCCTCTAAATTATTTCAAATGACCTGAATTAACGCTCTAAGTAAGAACATGCATCTGAGATTTTTAAAACTTTAATCATTTTATAATATTTTAAAAATAAAACTGAATCTCTAATTAGCCTTTTTGGGCAAATTAGAAATTTTGCCAGAAGAATTCAAATCCTTTTTTTCTGAAAAAAAAAAAAATTAAGGTTTTTACAAAATAGGAGCTAGGATAATAGAAGACACTAATAAACACTTGTATTCATGAAGTTAATCAGAATAGCAGCTGGTAGAATCAACCATCCCTAAAGACTACTGTTTCTCATGATGCAAAGTTGCTTGATAATCATGACCTGAAATTTATAATGCAGAAAAAGAAGTACATTTCTCCAGAGTTTGGGAGTAATTACTTGTAACAAGCAAGTGAACACAAGCACCTCCACTTTCAATAAAAATGTAATTTGTGAAGTTTTTAACATTGAGTTTACCGAGACACATGAATTAAATTGCGCTTCAAAACAGTAGCCATTATAGTAGAAGATGTGGTTGTGACTTGTCAAAGTGGAGGTACTGATTTTAATTAGATCATTCTTGGTCTTTCTGGCTCCTACAAGGTGACAGATAAATCAACAAAGCTTTGGTTGACTGTAATCCTGAAAAAATTTACAAGAAGAAAACAAAATTGGCTATATTCTTTTTGGATAATAATTAGATGCCCCAATGGCATCTAAGTATCAGTTCAGAATCATTAGGACTTCCTGAAATCCGGTTGAGACTCATTCTTTACTGCTTCAGTGTATTTGAATAGATGGCAATTTTGGAAGGCTGTTGAAAGTTTTCTTGGGTTTTTACTCAAGATGAAGCTATGGCCACATTAAATCATTTTCCCTTCAGTTGTCTGTTCTGTTTAACTGATGCTGGTGAAGTATATACTTCAGTTCCACAGTGAACTGAAAGAAAACACAAAAACTTCAAAAGAATATTATAAAAATCAATCACAATTTCACACCCTCAAGTACAATCATTTTATTAATATATCTATTTAATAAATAATTTTTAATTTAAATAGTTGTGATTTAAAAAGTTATTCATATGTGGACTTTAGACATACAATATTGTCATCTAATCCCATCACCAGTGTCAAACTCCCTTTACCAATATTCGCAGAGTCCATACTATGCCACCTCCATACCCACAATGTCTCCTTAACCTGCCATCATAACAGACAGCTTTTGAAGTTTGGATGTTAAAGTTTGGGTCTCATGATTACATTTTTGTTGACTCTGACTTGGGAATTTTTTGTGTCCTTTCTTAACATCAACAGTGCACCTGAGACCCTTTATCCCATGTATTTTCATATTTGTCTTTCTCCTCCTGCACTCAATTTCTTTCCTTTTCTTCAGTGTACTCTGAGGCCTAGAGTGTTCTTGACAATTCCCACTTTAACCATTGCATTTTTTCATGCAGTTATTCTGAATACTACGTATATGTGATATCAGCCTGTATTTATCCTTCTTCTGCTTTACATAATTTAGCATAATATCTTCCATCCAGTTCTTTCCTGAACTGACAGAATTCTGTCCATGTTGCAATGAGTTGTGTGACTGCATCATTCTTTACAGTTCTGTAGTATTCCATTGTGTATGTGTACCACATCTTCATGAGCCACTCATCTGTTGTTGGATATCTAGGTGTATTGCAACTCTTAACTATCATACTGAGTATCACAATGAATAGTGGTGTGTGTGCATCCTTTAGAATGAGTGTGTTTTTGTCCTGGGAATAGATATCCAAAAGCTGGATTGCTGATTCATATGGCAATTCTATTCTGAGTTTACTGAGAACCGGTCATACTGTTTTCTGTAAGGTTTAGATCAGACAGCATTTCCACCAGCAGTGGATAAGAGTTACTTTCACCACATTCCTTCCAACAAAAAAGTTCCCAATTTTTTTGATATATGCCATCCTTACTGATTTAAAGTGATATCACATTGTTGCCTTGAAATTGACTTCCCTAGCAATACATAATGGTATTTTTATGTGCCTATTGGTTATCTCTTGGTCTTCCTCTGAGAGTTGTAAGTTCATTTCCTTTCCTCATTTTTAATGGGTTTTTAGATTTTGCAGGGTTAACCTTTGTGTGTACTTTGTATATCTTGGATATCAACTGCTTATTTGATACATTGAGTGAAAATATTTTCTTCCATTTATTTAGCTGTCCGATATTTCTTAGTTTCAGTCTGTGTTTCTTTTGCTATACAGAAATTTTTTAGTTTGATGTTTTCCCATTTATTCAGATTTGATTCTATAACCCTTGTTATTGGCATCAATATTTCTCTGCTGGGGCCAGAGCTATGGCACAAGTGGTAAGGCATCTGCCTGGCATGCACTAGCTTTGGACAAACCTCAGTTTGATCCCCAGCATCCCATTTGGTCCCCAAGCCAGGAGCGATTTTTGAGATCATAGCCAGGAGTAACCCATGAGCATCACAGGGTGTGGCCCAAACTCCTCCCAAAAAAATATTCCTCTGCTGTTTAGTTCTTGAAGTGGATTGCCTATGATTTCTTTACTGTACTTTATGGATTCAGGTCTGAACTCAAGGTCTTTGATTCACTTTGTATTGACTTTTGTGTAGGGTATGAAATATGGATTGATCTTTCATTTCTTACACGTGGTTATTCAATTGTCCCAACACCGTTTGATGAATAGGCTGATTTTATTCCATTTCATGTTCTTGGCTCCTTTGTCAAAAGTTAATTGACCATATACCTGGAATTTTTCACTGGATATTTTATTCTGATCCTTTGTCTGAAAGTCTTTGTTCCAATTCCATGTTGTTTTGATCAACATGGCTTTTTAGTAAAGCTTCACGTTACATAATGAGATGCCTCCCAGTTTCTTGTTTTTAGATATTGTTTTGGCTATCTGGAGTCTCTTATGGTTTCAAACAGTCTTTTTTTTTAAATAATTTTATTATTTAAGCACTGTGCATACAAAATTGCTCATGATCGTCTGTTACAGAATAATGTACACCACCCTTCACTTTTATGATACCAATGTCCCCAATTTTCCTTCACACAAAAACTTTATAATTGACTGTTCTAAGTCTAAAGAATAAAGACACTAATTTGAAACTACAAATATCTTCTCAGTTTAAGCTTACTCACCCTGGTCTCTTAGCAAAAGTTGAGATTTTAATCTATGGCAAGTAACAGTGAACAGAAGAGAAACAACTTGGAGTTGCTTGGAAGACTTGGGCTTTTAGCACCCAAGAGGTTAGAATTAATAAATTATTTAGGTATTGTCTAATCTAAAGACAAATGAAGAATAATGTTTCCTCTTTGGGAAAAATTGGAGCTCAATCTCCAAATATAGAAATGAACTTTGTTTTCTTAGGTAAAAGACACAGACTCTAAACAAATGTTTAAACGTAAAATAGTAATTAGCCTAAGAACAAGATAGAAGGCTACTTGGGAAAATAAGGTGATGAGTCAAGATTGTGTATATGTGTGTGTGTGTGTGTGTTTAAAGACAATAATCATTGTAATACCGCCAAATTGTTATTTCAATAGAAAGAAATGTAGTAAAGGAATACATTAATGTAATTTTATTCTAGGTCTAGATATGTAAAGGTGGAAAGTGTGCATTTTATTACATGTATAGCTCTAAAGGTCATGTAATCTTATCTGAAAACTTATTTATTTGATTGCCTTCAGACAAAATGAAAGATTTGTTAAAAAATCAACACAGGGTCGGAGAGATAGCATGGAGGTAGGGCATTTGCCTTGCAAGCATAAGGATGGTGTTTGAATCCTGGCATCCCATATGGTCTGCTGAGCCTGCCAGGAGCGATTTCTGAGCTTGAAGCCAGGAGTGGTCCCTGAACACTGCTGGGTGTGACCCAAAAAACAAACAAACAAAAAAAATCAACACAACTTCTAATTATACTTGTTATTACTCTAATAGATACAGAACAACAAAGAACATATGGTCAACTTACGAATCTGTTGGTTCATACCTATAATCACACAACTTCTCATACTTAGCCAGATGTGACTGAAATAAATGTATTTTCTTTTTAAAGTAGCTTCCATTTTTAACAGATAATAAAAAGACTTCTTTTAACAAGGTTATACAAAGAGATAAATGCCTAGACTCAAATAAATTGAAACTGATATGTAATAAAATACTTCAAAATAGGGGTCAGAGAGACAGTACAGTGGCTTGATTTGCACAATGATAACCTGAGTTCAATCCCTGGGTTTCCATATGATCTCTCAATCCCACCAGGTGTGATTCCGGAGCACAGAGCCTGGAATAGCCCTGAACAGTTAGAGTGAGACACAAAATACTTCAAAATAACCAATGTAAAAATAGTTCCATGGGAATGAGAAAAACTCTAGATTTTTTGTGTATAATTATACTTTTGTAAATTTTTGTGGTGGCAAAATAATAACTATATTTCTAGTAGTAGAAGATAATATAAAATTTCAAATCTAGCAAAATTACTAGCATATCTCTAGATCGTGACACATATAAATTGTGCCTCTTATAACAAATATCTGCTTAATTTTCTACTAAATACAAATAGTTTTGAGATGCTGCTAGCTCTTTTTAATGATGTCCAGTGTCCCTGCATTAAGTGTGGATATTAGTCATTATATTCTAAACCACAAATGCCTTTCACTGCAATGAATTATAGAGGATGGCGTATTTCATGGAGAATATCAAAATCTGCATCAAAGTTTACTTGAGCAGTGAAGATTCATGACTGAAAAATAGAAACTGTGGATAATAAATTTATAACTTGAGGAAGTTTTCTCATAATGTGGTGGTGGTGGAGAAAGTATTTCAAATATTTTAAAAATGAGTGCATGCTGCTGTTTTGAAATAAGGGGATAAATCAAAAATATTTTATTTATTCATACAACAAAGAGCTTTTTTATTGTGCATTGCCTGTGACCTTAACCTGAGCATAACCCCCCACCCAACTCCCTTGCAATCAGCCTTTTCTTTTGCTGAGGAGAAAAGCAATTGCCAAATTACTCTGATTGTCTTGAAGAGTGGATGGATAGTAATGGGAATGCTTTGAATTCATGAAACACCATTCATCCACAAAGAGCAAAAACCACTTCAAAAAAGAATCATTTACACATTCGCATACTCATCTAGCCCCTTCCTGTTAGAGATGAAGGTGGGGTGAAGAGCTGTAGCTAAGTATTTTACTCAGAAGAAGGAAAGAGAAATGAAAACTGACAAAAGTAAAATGTTCTTAGATAAAGAAGAGATTAAAATGCCTAGGCATACTTGATGAAATTCAAAACTTGTTAAACCAACATTACTGTGCAGACCAGGTGATGACACTGATTTGAGGAATGGGGATGAGGAAAGAGAGGTGCCTAGGAAAACTCTTAGGGTTGTACAAGTGTTTGGCCAAGTCATTTTGGACATAGCAGCTTAGGAAGCCACCATGGAGGAGGGGATTAGTCATTCTTTTCTGTCCCAGGTTGCAGCTGAGAAAACTATTTTTAAATGTTTTCCGAACTTGTAGGTATTTGGGATCCCTTATTAGGATTGTATTCAAGTGAGTGACATCAGTGACATTTAAATGTTTTGCCTCTAACAGACTTGCTGAGAGTTCTACCTCTCTACTCAGCATTTATTCCAATGCTTTTAGCATAGGTATCTGTCATTTTAGGCATGTAGGTACAGTATAGATATCTTTGTTTGAGGTGTCAACCTTTTCCTTCTTCAACCTATATGATTCAAAAATATGAAATCCAAGACAAACCCTTCTGTGTTTCTGCTGTAACTGGAGAAGCCTCCTCTTTTTGTCTTACTGGATTCTGCTACATCTGCTGGTAGCTTCTGTCCCAGTGTCCCACTGTGTAGATTGGACATCAGCAGATGCTACCTTGGCCCAGACACAATGTGGACCTTGTGTGACAACACTGACTCAGCAAGTCCAGGCTTTGTGTTTTGAGTGAGAGCCAATAATTTGTTTTGTGGTCTAAATAGTATTGAGCTTTAGTTTTACTGTCACTTTTAGAAAGGTGCCAATATCATCTGACTACTCATATCATTGAAGAAATATTAAATATAATCATTTTAGAGCTTTTAAAATGTGTTCAAAATGTATAATTTACAAAATTGTAAGGTTTAAAAAATTTATAATTATTTTATTTAAGCACCGTGATTATAAGATTGTTCATGATCGAGTTTCTGTCATAGAATAATGTACACCACCCTTCACTGGTACGCTTTTCCTTTCCCAGTTTTCCTTTCACACACCCTGCCCCCTGCCTGCCACTAGGGAAGGCATCTTTTTATTTATTTATTTATTTATTGGCCACACCCGGTGATGCTCAGGGGTTACTCCTGGCTATGTGCTCAGAAGTCACTCCTGGCTTGGGGACCAAATAGAACGCCAGGGGATTGAACCATGGTCTGTCCAAGGCTAGTGCGGGCAAGGCAGATGCCTTATGGCTTGTGCCACTGCTCTGGCCCCAAGGGCAGGCATCTTACTTCAGTCCTTTCTCTCTCTCTCTCTTTCTCTCTCTCTCTTTCTCTGTCTCTCTCTCCTCTTGCTCTCTCTTTCTTTTTGTTATGTGTCTATATTTACATGAAATACAGGTTGTGTATAATATCAATGTGTTAAACGGAAATGTGCTCATATGCTTTATATATAAAGTGGTAATATTATGATTAAACACTAATTTTGTACGTGTATCTTTTATTACCTAATAGTTTATTATTTTTCTTCTTAGAATATAGAAGAAAGTCTATAACATAGTCATCATCCTAATGCACATATCACCCATTCTGCTACAAAAATAGGGTTTCTAGGTGAGGCAGATAGTACAGATGGTTAGGTGTATGCCTTGTACGTAGGAGTCCTGAGTTTGATCCCTGGCATCTAATAGAGTCACCAGCAGTAATTCCTGAGTGCAGAGCAGGAGTGAACTCTGAACACTGCGGGATGTGACTCCAAACCAATAACAACAACAACAGCAAAAGAAATAATACTTCTCAGCTAAGATCATCCTGAAGTAGGGTTGCTTTGCAGGAAACAGTTATCTGGAACTGGGCAGTATTTCAGAAAATAAATGTATGAGTTGTTATCACTGATATGTTTTGACATTTGATCTAGGTGAGTTACCTAGTAGAAGACAGATCCAAAGTCAGGGGAAGAAATACTGCATGGATTGGAAATATAGGACTGGGAATAAGGCTCTTGCCTTGTACCCTGGTTTCATTCCTGGCATGTCAGAAGTTCCCCTTTGTACCACTGAGATGGATCCCTGAGGACAAAACCAGAAGTCATAAGCACACCAAGTAGAGTCACAACCTCTTCCCCTTCTCCCTCAAATCAGCCAAGCATAAAGAATTTTAGTGTGTTGAGAATCAGTGGTGTTTTGGTGACTTTGACAAGGCCTCAAACCCTGCCTGCATGATTCTTTTCTTCCTGGGGTTTGCTCTGCTCATCCTCTCTCTGGGTAACAGTTCTTCCTCTTGGTCTTGAAGGAGCAGCTGAAAGAGGAGGAGAAAAATATAAAGAGGAAGAGAAAAATGCCTTTTTATGTCCCCTCCAGACTATAGGCAATGAATCTTGGAACTGTATTCAGAAAATCTTGGATGATTTAGAGTCCAAGTTTTATATAATAAATAATACGTCTTTTCTTTAGCTACTGATTTTTTTTCACAAACTAAATTTGAACAGAAGTAGCATAACAAAAACACTGTAAATTAGTAGCACTAACCCAACAGATCACTGTTTGACAGAAATGTAACTTTTGCCAGAAAAAGAGTCCTACTCTAAGGGGCACTTTTCACGAGTTGAACGGGGTCTGGTCCCTGAAATCCCATAAAATTCTCAGAGCCTGCTACTAGTGATTCCTAAGTCCAGATCCAGGAGTCAGCCTGAAGCACAGCCTCCTGTGTCCTCACTCCTCTAAATGAGTTCTCAGTGCCTAAGCCTAAAAAGTTCTGAAGTTTGATTTTGGCTAAAACGTGTTCTCACCAACAGGTTCCTTAAAGTAAGAACCTGAAATTGCTTAGAAAGTCTCAAATAAGGACCAGGTAAAGTAGAATTTTTTAAATTTTATTTAGTTATTTTTAAATGTTTTATTTAAAGAACCATGGTTTATAGTTATTGATAATTGAGTTTTAGTCATACAACATTTCAGCACTGATGCCACCACCTTCATTTATATTCTCTATAATCTGTCCTGCAACCCCACTCCCTCCACCCGCCCTTGCCTACTATCTTGACAGACACATTATAAAATTTGTTGGTTGCACATTAGATCTCATGTTTGTTTTTGTTTGTTTGTTTTTGTTTTGGGGCCACACCCGGTGACTCTCAGGGGTTACTCCTGCCTATGCGCTCAGAAATTGCTTCTGGCTTGGGGGATTGAACCATGGTCTGTCCTAGGTTAGCGCATGCAAGGCAGATGCACTCCCACTTGCGCCACCACTCCTGCCCCATATCTCATGTTTTAAGTGTTTCTGAATCTGTGTTTTGGGTTTATAGCCTTTTTACCAAAATAACCTTTATTTTGGTATTTATTTTGGTATTTATATGGATTTTGGTATTTATTTGGTATTTATATGGATTTTGGTATTTATTTTGGTATTTATATTTATATGAATTTTGTTATTTATTTTTGTATTTATATGAACTTATAGCTTTTTTACCAAAATAACCAAAGCCCTGTCCCCTTTCCTTTCCTTTCTTATCTTCCTTTCTGCCTTGATTTCTTTCATTTTCCTCTTGGTTTAAGGTAATATCCTGGACCTCTTAGGCACCCTCTTTGATTCCATTTCCCCATCTAGTTTTTCTGTATACACTGATTAGGGAAATTATCCTGTTTGTCTTTCTTCTTCTATCTTTATTTTTAAACTTAATATGGTGTCTTTTAATTCCAACCAGGTCGCAGAAATTGCTTAATTTCGCCATTCCTTGCAGCTGCATAGCTCGCTATTGTGTATATAAACCACATCTTATATATTGGACACCTAATTTGATTTCATATCTTAGCTATTGTACCAAATGCAGTAGTAAGGATGTGCGTACATCGTTTTGAATGTTGTTCTGTCCTAAGGGTCGATATCCCAGAGTGGAATTGCTAGGTCATAGGGCTCAATTTTAAAAGTTTATTGAGGACTATCCATGCCATGTTCTACAGAGGTTTAATCAGGCAACATTCCTACTAGCAGTGAATAAGCGATCCTTTTTCACCACATACTTGCCAGCACAGATTATTCCTACTAATTTTGATATGTGCCATCCTCACTAGTGTGAGATGGTATCTCATTGTTGTCTTGATTTGAATTTACATAAGTGATGGTGAGCATTTTTTCACTTGCCTACTGGTGATCCACTTATCTTCCTCTGAGAAATGTTTATTTATTTCCCTCCCCCACTTTTTTTGCTTTTTGGGCCACACCCTGTGGTACTCAGGGGTTACTCCTGGCTATGCACTCAGAAATTAGGGGACATAAGGGACACTGGTGATAGAACCAGGGTCCGTCCTGAATTGGCAGCTTACAAGGCCAACAGCCTACCACTGTGCTATTGCTCAGACTTCCTGATCCCCATTTTTGACAGGATTTTAACTTTTGTTTTGGTTGATCTCTGTGAGTACTTTATATGCCATAGCACACAGAGGAGACAGGATTGTTGAAAGATGGATAAGTTAGCTTAAAAATAATGCCACTGGGAGTCCTGGTGACTTATGTAAAGTGGGGATAGAGGCTGGCAGTGTAGAAAAAGGAATCTGCTGCTTTCTCTTTACTCACCTCTTCCATTCCAGGACGCAGGAGGGGAGATCTAGGACTATGAACTTTACTATTTCTTTGCAGGAGAGGAATGGAAGAGAGGAGAGAACAGGAAAAGGAAGGGGAGGAGAGGAGAAAGGAAGAGAGGAGTTGAGAAAGGAGGGGAGAGGAGAAGAAAAGAATTTCAGGAGATGAGTAACGAGGGTAAAATAGGTTTGATTTGGAAATTCTGAGGAAAGGGAGGCAAGGGAGAGAAAAAGAGTAACGTGCTCAAGAGAGAGCATGGCCTTCTCCAAGGCAGTCTCAGTAAACATCCCAGCATACATTAAATTTGAAAGGTTGAAAATTCGTATCTCAAGAGGGGAGATGCTCACGTGCATAAGGGTTCTAAGTACTGGCAATACGCATGTGTACCCTTTCTTCCAAGTCAGCTTTGTCAACCTACCCCATGTGGGGATGCTTTACTTAGGTAAGGCCTTTGTTACTGGGAGTGGGGGGACACACGTCCCGTGGGAAAGTTGGATATCGTTTGTGGTTTTCTTTGACATTCCTTTCCTGGCCTAGTTCCTGTTGGAGCTTTTCTCAGAAAGAGGGCCAGCCTTCTCGGGTTCTGCAGTGGCTCCGTGGAAAGATCTTATCAGGATTTTCTTTACTGTGTCCACAGAGAGGTCCTGGCAGCTAGTGACACACAACTTCTTCAAATTCCATCTGCTGGTTTTTATTATATCCCAAGAAATTTGATTACTTCCAGAAAATTCACTAGCATGAGGGGACCCTTCCATACCTGTCTGCCTGCTTCAAAATCGGAGAACAAATTTTTATTTTATGCCAACTGAATTCTAGATAACATTTTTCAGTCTCACTGAATTAAAAACAAAGACATAAACTAAATACTTCATTGGCTTTATCTCCCCACCCTACAGGGCATTCTGTTTCTTTTTTTGCATCCATGTGAGTCTCTGACTGAATCAGTATTTTGAAACAGCATTTTGCCAGCCAGATAATCACATAGAACTATAGCTAATAGACATTGGTGTGGTAATGTCTATTGTTTGCTGTTAAACTCAATTTAAACCAATTTACTAGCTAAGTCGTGGTGAAAGGATTGGAAGAAAGTTGAGCTTAATCGTACAAAATCAAATTGAGACTCTTCAAAGTTTGCATTCCATGGAATTAATTATGATCATGTTCTCCTGCTTTCTTCTAAATGTGTGCCTGTAAATTTTAATTTCTCAACAAGCCTATGTTCCTAAGAATTCAAACTGAACATTTGGTTTGCATTTTTTTTTTTTTTGCTTTTTGGGTCACACTCGGCAGCCTCAGGTGTTCCTCCTGGCTCTATGCTCAGAAATTGCCCCTGGCAGGCACAGGGGACCATATGGGATGTAGGGATTCAAACCACCATCCTTTCTGCATGCAAGGCAAATGCCTTACCTCCATGCTATCTCTCCAGCCCCGGCATTTTTATGGATGTTTCCAATTTTATAACTTTCTCACTCCATTGACTTGTGACTGGTAAGTGAGAAGCATATTTAAACTCCCAGTCTTCTGATCAAGATGTGCTTAGGTCCTTCCTGAAAATAGGGTCAACATTAATTTAGAGGCCAGAAAGCTTTGCAATCTCAGAAAAGCTATTTTCATTATTGCATAGAAAAGATTTTAAGGGGCCGGGCGGTGGCGCTGGAGGTAAGGTGCCTGCCTTGCCTGCGCTAGCCTAGGACGGACCGCGGTTTGATCCCCCGGCGTCCCATATGGTCCCCCAAGAAGCCAGGAGCGACTTCTGAGCGCATAGCCAGGAGTAACCCCTGAGCGTCACAGGGTGTGGCCCAAAAACCAAAAAAAAAAAAAAAAAAAAAAAAAAAAAGAAAAGATTTTAAGATTCCCATCCTTGAGAAGTAATTTTTCGATAGCATTTGTAGAGATCTACCCAAACTGAGTATTTTCATCAATTGATATATTTGAAAACTCATCAGGTAAGTCAATTTGGATGCTTTCAGTTGCAGGGCACATGAAGCTTGTTTGAAGATGGCTTGAAGTTAAGGAGATTTGTCCCCCGAAATTGAGGGGTGGAGTAGTTATAGGATTTTTTAACCCTATAACTCAGGGTTATATAACTCAGCAGTTCAAAGGCAGTAAAGGTACCAGAGGTTCTTGCTCCATGCCTCTTATTGTCAAGGATGGTTGCCACTCTCCAGAAGTTTGTTCTCATTTCAAAATTCCATTAATAAAACTGTTTATAAGCAAACAGTAAATCTATTTCTATGGTTCTGAAGTTTGGGGAGTCTATCTGAAAGTTCATGCTTAATAGCATGGTAAGAATGTGATTCTGGCTATGAAGTTTTTAATCTACTTTTTGTCACATATGGCAGTAGGACTGAGGAAACTCTCAGGCCTTTTCCACAAGGACATACTCTCAGCATCTGGGCTCCTGTCTCAGGTTCTCCTGCTTTCTAAAAGGCCTTGCTTTCAAACACCATCACATTGGGCATTAGGGAGATGGAGGGTGAAAGAGATATTCAGCCCATTATCAGAGTGCTTATCTAGCATATCCTTGAGCACTGAGTGTCTTTTAAAAGCATATGCATTTATTTTCTAAAATTCTAATTCTTCCTATAACCTCCCTCAGAATACCCTTTATGTATTTTCTTTCTTTAGCCAAAATTCCTCAGGAAATGTTGGATTGAAATGATTATTATAAACTAGTAGATTCTCCTATTTCATGAGGATAGATGTCAGCATTCTCTGTGTCACACAAGCAAAACCTGACAGAAAGCAGATCACAGGTTCTCTGGAAGAAACAGGAAGAAAAAGATCCTGACTTGTGAGTGGCAACTTGCAGTTTCTGCTTAAAATGAGTCAATGTAATCAGTTCTGTATGGTAGGCACTTTATGCTTTGAACAAAACCAAACCCAACCCAGATTTACCAACAAAAATGTTCTCCACCCAGTACTGACAAAGTCTCACTATGTTTTGGTATTGTAACCATGAAAGTTTTATTCCATGCTGCTTTGAGATAAATCTTGTTGACAGGTCCAGAACTAGCTTTATTGGTAAAAAGTTTGGAAGCATACCGACTCATGTCCTCAAAGCATTCATCTAAAAACATCCTGCTTATCTGAGTTTTTTTATAGAGAGAAAGAAAACAGGGAAGTGCATTTTTGGGAAAGAAGAATTCTAGATCAATTGGCTCCAGGACTAATTCCCTGAGGCATTGTGCATTATTTGTGAGCTTAAACAGAATAAAGGTGAGGAGAGTAAACTGAGAACAAATTTTCTTAAGCTTTGAATGAGAAGAATGTTCTTTTTTTGCTATTAATGTTTGGCCTGATGCCAGGATCAGACATTGCTATATGCAGAGATTTGGGATATTATTAAGGTTTCTCACCAACACCCTAATTAATTCTGCTTTGCACTGCAAGTCTACTTCAGGTTTGTCTTCAAGTTATCTTCTTAGAAGGAAAAGCATTGACTGCATCCATTGCAATTTTCTTTTTTTAATAATATATTTTATTTAAACACATTGGTTACAAACATGATTGTGGCTGGGTTTCAGTCATATAAGAAGAAACCCCCCATCACCAGTGCAACATTCCCATCACCAATGTCCCAAATATCCCTCCTCCACACCCCACCCCCACTTATACTCTAGACAGGCTTTCTATTTCCCTCTTACATTCTTATTGTTAGGATAGTTCACAATGTAGTTATTTCTCTAACTAAACTCATCACTCTTTGTGGTGAGGTTCATGAAGTGGGCTGTAAATTCCAGCCTTCCTCTCTTTTGTCTCTGAAAATTATAACAAGAATGTCTTTCAGTTTTCTTAAAACCCATAAATGAGTAAGATCATTCTGCGTCTCTCTCTCTCTCTCTGACTTATTTCACTCATCATAATAGATTCCATGTTCATCCATGTATAAGAAAATTGTGTGACTTCATGTCTCCTAACGGCTGCATAATATTCCATTATGTATATGTACCACATATCTTTAGCCATTCATCTGTTGAAGGGCATCTTGGTTGTTTCCAGAGTCTTTCTATGGTAAATAGTGCTGCAATAAATATAGGTGTAAGGAAGGGATTTTTGTATTGTATTTTTGTGTTTCTAGGGTATATTCCTAGGAGTGGTATAGCTGGATCACATGGGAGCTCAATTTCCAGTTTTTGGAGGAATCTCCATATCGTTTTCCAGAAAGGTTGATCTAGACAGCATTCCCACCAGCAGTGGATAAGAGTTTCAATCTCTTCACATCTCTGCCAACACTGCTTGTTCTCATTCTTTGTGATGTGTGCCAATCTCTGTGGTGTGAGATGGTACCTCATAGTTGTTTTGATTTGCATCTCCCTGATGATTAGTGATGTGAAGCATCTTTTCATGTGCCTTTTGGCCATTTGTATTTCTTCTTTATCAAACTGTCTGTCCATTTCTTCTTCCCATTAGATTGTTTTTCTTGTAAAGTTCTGTCAGTGCCTTGTATATTTTGGAGATTGTCCCCTTATTTCATGGGTATTGGGTAAAAAGTTTCTCCCACTCAGTGGGTGGCTCTTGTATCCTGGGCATTATTTTCTTCGAGGTGCAAAAATTTATCAGCTTAATATATGTCCATCTGTTAATCTGCGCTTTCACTTGTTTGGAGAGTGCAGTTTCCCCCTTGAAGATGCCTTTATTTTTTATTTTTATTTATTTTTATTTTAGTTTTTTTTGGACCACACCCGTTTGATACTCAGGGGTTACTCCTGGCTAAGCGCTCAGAAATTGCCCCTGGCTTGGGGGGACCATATGGGATGCCGGGGGATTGAACCATGGTCCTTCCTTGGCTAGCGCTTGCAGGAAAGACACCTTATCTATAGCGCCACCTCACTGGCCCCAAAGATGCCTTTAGTCTCAATGTCATGGAGTGTATTACCTACGTGTTGTTCTACATATCTTATGGTATCAGGACTGATATGGTCTTTAATCCATTTGAATTTTACCTTTGTACATGATGTTAGCCGGGAGTCTAAGTTTGCTTTTTTTGCAAGTGGCTATCCAGTTGTGCCAACACCACTTGTTGAAGAGGCTTTCTTTGCTTCATTTAGGATTTCTTGATCCTTTATCAAATATTAGGTGATTGTATATCTGGGGAACATTCTCTCAGTATTCAAGCCCATTCCACTGATCTGAGGGTCTGTTTTTATTCCAATACCATACTGTTTCGATAAATATTGCTTTATAGTACAGTTTAAAGTTGGGGAAGTAATGCCTACCATATTCCTTTTACCAAGGAGTGCTTTAGCTATTCAGGGTGCTTATTGTTCCAAATGAATTTCAAAAATGCTTGATCCACTTCTTTGAAGAATGTCTTTAGAGGGTTCACATTAAATCTGTACTATGCTGCGGCTTCCCGGAGCCGGCCCTAGGGCCGAGCCTACAGCCGGCCAGCGGCTGAGGCTCTGCTCAACAGGTAGTCGCACAACGGTGTGGGTGGAGAGCACTCTTCTGAGGAAAGGAAGGGTCCTGTGGAAGCAAGAAGGGTTAATAATGACTAGTGACACAAAGATGGTCAGAAGCGTTTATTTCTCACAGACATGGGTATATAAGCAATCTGTTGGGGGCGTGTAAGGCAGAACAAAGGCCCTGGTAACAACCAATCCAGGGCGCACAAGGCAGAACAGGAACCTTGGCAACAACCATTCATATCATGCCAGGGTGCTTTCAAACAGACCAATCAGACAGCAGTTTTGCGATTAACTGCGGGCTGCTATTTTGCACGTACACACCAAGATGGAATGTCAGATATAGGATGTTTTTCCATGAGAACTGCGTGCTCTTAGACCTCTAAAATTCTTAAACAACTGTTATCCTATCCTACAGCAAATGTATAAAATAATGTTTAACCTAAAACTACGTCATGGCCATGAACTAAAATTGATGAGAGCGAGGGCCGGAACGGGTGGTTAGGTCCTGGGTAAGCCAGGCCTTGCAGTAAGCTAAATTTGTCTTGCAAGATTTCCTGTTTGGCAAAGGCTCAAGCAGATGCTAGGTCTTTTTCTTCAATAGAGCAGCTGCAGAGAAAGATGTCGGTCACGTTCATCTGTTGGGGGGAGCAGGCTTAGCTCCCCACACTATGCTTTGGGGGAGTATTGCCATTTTAATGATGTTAATCCTGCCAATCCATGAGCAGGGTATGTGTTTCCATTTCCCTGTGTCCTCTATTATTTCTTGGAGCAGAGTTTTATAGTTTTTTTATATATATAGGTCCTTTACATCTTTAGTCAAGTTGATGCCAAGATATTTGAGTTTGTGTGGCACGAATGTGAATGGGATTGTTTTCTTAATGTCCATTTCTTCCCTATTATTATTGGTGTACAAAAAGGCCATTGATTTTTGTGTGTTAATTTTGTAGCCTGCCACCTTGCTATATGAGTCTATTGTTTCTAGAAGATTTTTGATAGAGTCTTTAGTATTTTATAAGTAGAGTATCATGTCTTCTGCAAACAAAGAGAACTTGACTTCTTCCTTTCCTATCTGGATTCCCTTGATATCTTTTTCTTGCCTGATGCAGAATAGTCTCACTCATCTATGGGTTTTAAGAAAAATAAAAGTCGGGGCCGGGAAGGTGGCGCTGGAGATAAGGTGTCTGCCTTGTAAGCGCTACCAAGGAACGGACCGCGGTTCGATCCCCCGGCGTCCCATATGGTCCCCCCAAGCCAGGGGCGATTTCTGAGCACATAGCCAGGAGTAACCCCTGAGCGTCAAACGGGTGTGGCCCAAAAGCAAAAAAAAAAAAAAAAAAAAAAAAAGAAAAATAAAAGTCATTTTTACAACAATCCTCAGAGACAATGAGAGGAGGGCTGGAACTTCCAGCTCACTTCATGAAGCTCACCACAAAGAGTGGTGAGTGCAGTTATAGAAATAACTACACAGAGAACTACCACAATCATGTGAATAAATGAGGGAACTGGAAAGCCTGTCTGGAGTACAGGTGGGGGTGGGGTGGGATGGAGGGAGATTTGGGACATTGGTGGTGGGGATGTTGCACTGGTGAAGGGGGTGTTCTTTACATGACTGAAACCTAATCACAATCATATATGTAATCAAGATGTTTAAATAAAGGAAAAAATAATTTAAAAAAATATAATAATTGTCAAAAAATGTTGAGTGTCTGTGTTCTTTCTGATATCTTTTAACATCTGTTGAAAGATAACTTTCCTAGCAAAATATACATTATAGTTTCTTGTGCTATAATCATGTTTATATGGCAAAACATAAACAAGTTTTCCTTAAAAATTAGATAATACTCCCCCTCCAAAGCATTCTGTATTAATCACTGATGTGAATCTTAAGAAAAAATGTAATAAATCAGAGTTGTATATTTAGTGTTCTTCAAAAATTTGGATTCTCTTACATAGTGACTGGGACTCTTTTCTTCATTGTGTAACTTCAGTCTTCTAAAAGACCATTCTTTCTAAAATTACTTACTTACTTACATGACCTTTACCACCTCCATATCAGGGAGGGTCAAGCAAGGGTCTTATGTCAACCCAATTTCTTAGAAGTAAATCATGTGGGTGAAAACAGGAGAGCAAACTCCTTTTTGTTTCCTTTGCCTTTTGAATCATATCAAGCAGTGATCAGAAGTTACTTTTGGCTCTCCACTAAGAAATAACTCCCGCGAGCTTGGGGATGATATGGAATGCTGAAGAGCAAACTGGGCTGGCCACATGCAAGGCAAACATCCTACTCAATGTACTATTGCTCTGGGCCCCTGACTCTCTTTTTACAGAGATGAGAAGGTAAAGGGGAATTATTTTAAGACATTTTAGGAAGTGAACCTGAATGGTTAATTATTAGTCCATTCTAGTGTGAGAAAAAAATCCATGGACAACTGACTCTAAATATTTTTACTCAAATTCCGGAGGCACAATTAGAAATAGAATAAAATATCAAATTATTGTGCCTCACAAATATCTTTGCCAGTGTCTCAGGTAGAAGGTAGCTATTTTGCAATTTGAAATGGGAGATACTTATTTTGCCTATATTTCTTTTTTGCCTTTTTATATTTGTTTTGTTTTTTGGGTCATACCCGGCAGTGTTCAGGGGTTACTCCTGGCTCTATTTTCAGAAATTGATATTGGCAGGCTCAGGGGACCAATAAGATGCCGGGATTTGAACCATCGTCCTTCTGCATGCAATGCAAACACCTTACCTCCATGCTATTTCTCTGGCCCCATTTGCCTATGTTTCTAATGAACAAAATGCTTCTAATTCCTGAAGACCAGGCTATTTTTACAAGGATGCCAAGGATGTTGGAAGATTATACCTCTCTCTCTCTCTCTCTCTCTCTCTCTCTCTGGAAAAGATTGAAAAAAAGCTGAGGGACTTCTTTAAATTCTTTAAATTCAGTTGGCAGAAAATGGAAAATTAGAGCTAGATAAATAGCTTAATAAATTGTTTTGCAAAACATGAAGGAGGCCTGAGCTCAATCTGGCATCATATGGTCCCCCAAGTATGAAGCTGGGAGTAGTCCTTAATCACCATCGTGTGTGGCCCCCAAACCAAAACCAAACCAAACAAAAGAGAAAGCAGAATATTAAAACTCATATACTCCAATTATCTGACTCAAATCTTTGGCAGAAGTATAATGTACATAATCACACTAGCTGTCCTCAAGCCAAAAGGTCAATGACTACATAGAAGTAGGAGGGAAATGTAGAAGAATTGATCAAAGGCTTAATAATTTAGGAGAGATAAGGTGATTGAGAGAAGCAGGTACCTGGACATTAGCTGGCAGTGGTATGTATGGGAGGAAAGTACGGGAAACATTATTTTGAAATATCATGGCTCATATAAATTGTGTTGTTCAATGTGGAGAGATTGCTCAAGGTGTAGTTTTGTTCCTTAGTGTGATTCAGGGAATTGAAGTGTAGAGGGCCCGAGAAAGCAGGACCTGAGGAGGCCAAAGACATCCCTCTCTAACCCAGAGGAATGATAGGAGGACGGTTTGGAATACTTCATAATATCAGGTACATGAGATGACTCCTAGAGGCCATCTACCACATCTTTTTCAGTCTAGATGTGCCGTGGCAGGAACTCATGATTTTTCAAACCCCTGAGCACATCTTGCAATGCAGCTGAGGTGAAAGCAAAATGCCTGTCACTGAGAGAACTTGGTTTACGGACGCCATGATCTGATCCTAGAGTAAAGGTGGAGAGTGAACATTTGGTTGGGAGAGTGAATGAAAACATTTGAAACTTCATCAGCTAGGCTGTAAAGCTATATTCTGCAATTAAATTCCGACCAAGTGTAGATAACAGGCAACATATTATCAGCTGACATTACACTAAAGACAGAGGAGTCAAAGGCCTTGGCTGAAGAAGGTTTAATGGTCAGTGTAGCCCTCCTTCCCTCGAAAGACTCAGGAGGAAGAAATAATATTTATTGAAAAGTCAAGAGATCTATGTAAATTTGTGAGAGGACTTTGAACCCACAACACTTAGATATATATAGAGAAGTTTTCCACTGTAAGTAATACCTGAGAGAGACCTGAGTATTCATTCAAACTGTTCCCATATCATGAATTTTAGACTTTTAACTTGGACAAAGAACTCAAGGCTAAAAATGATTAGAATTACTATGGCTTTTATTTCACCAGTGTAGGAACACTGAGGAATAACTGAATAAAATAACTGAATAAAACATAAAAGATCTTCCAAAAAGTGCTTGCTTTAGTAGTCTCTCAAGTGGAAAACATTACCATTAAGAAGAAAAGAAAAGAAGACTTTTAGCCTGAAACACTTGAATGACGAGTATTTGGAGGCCATTTGAGCAGAGAATTCCTTCCACACACCTACATGTGAATTAAGGGGGAGAGAAGTGCAACATTTCTGCACCAGCATTTAGATAAGCAAGCAATCACCATTTCTAACTGGTTCATGGTGACAAAAACTTAGAGCATCATTCTGATTTCAGGCTGTTTGAGTTTATGTGCTTGATCCAGAGTCAAGGGCCTTTGATAATTCAACACAATTATTTCATCAAGTCTCTAAAGGGTCAGAAGATTGATTAGCTATTGTTTTCATTCAGCCCTTAGTTCTGGGAATGCCCCCCAACCCCCCTCTTGGCCCTTATGATTGGAGGTTTCTCATTGTAATATGTTAAATCTTTAATTGCCCACAGCTGGAAGTTTCCTATAGTAATTATGAGATCCTTTTCTGCATTTATGTTGTTGATCATCCTGTGTGAAATTCTGTAACAGCCCTCATTTAACTCTTGTAGAGTACTTGAAAAATCACTACTTTGGAGGCAGGAACATATTACTTTTTTTTTTTTTTTTTGGCATTACAGCATATTCCATTATTAAAAGTAGGCACAGTTAATATATATTTAATACTTTGCTATTGTTTCCGAATTGAAATTTTGTTGACATTTTTATATCTTTATTTAAACACTTTGATTACAAACATGATTGTAGTTGGATTTCTCATATAAAGAACACCAACCTTCACCAGTGCAATATTCTCATCATGAATGTCCCAAATCTCCCTCCTCTTCACTGCACTCCTCGCCTGTATTTAAGACAGGCTTTTTGCTTCCCTCATTCATTCAATCAAATAAACTGAAAATACTTATTGATCTATAGAGTTTTTGGGTTTACTGAACTTTTGGGGGACCTTGGATATATCTGATCTAGGTATAGTCATTGTTATAATGGCTACAATGCTTTGCAGAAGAGCTTTTGAAATTTGGGAGCCTGGTTACTCCTGTTATTCTCTTTTGATTTTGTTTTAATATCTAATGTGTTAAGGATACTGAGACTGTGGATACAGAGTTCTGAGTTCTAATATTTTAGATTTTAGAGCTCCAGATAATGTTAGTTGTGCATTTTTAATATAATTTTTATTTAAACACCTTGATTACATACATGATTGTGCTGTTTGGGTTTCAGTCATGTAAAGAATACCACCCATCACCAGTGCAACATTCCCATCACCAATGTCCCAAATCTCCCTCCTCCCCACCCAACCCCCACCTGTACTCTAGACAGGCTTTCTATTTCTTTCATACATTCTCATTATTAGGATAGTTCGAAATGTAGTTATTTCTCTAACAAAACTCATCCCTATTTGTGGTGAGCTTCAAGAGGTGAGCTGTAACTTCCAGCCCTTCTCTCTTTTGTGTCTGA